>NC_133520.1:52185000-52325000 GCF_049354715.1 Callithrix jacchus
GGAGTTACCATTTACTGTCTAAGAGGAAAGGAAGCCATGCTTGTCTTAGGCACCATTATAACCCTAGCACTTAGCCTACGGCCTAGCACAGGGTAAGCACTCAATAACTATCTGTTAAAGAAGTGCGCGAATAAATTTAGCTGTTTTCAAAAAATTGTAACACAATGCAGGTATCTTGAAAGACATAGTTTTCCTTCACTATTGTTCTTACATCTTTTGGGATGTTCTTCAGGTTTTTCAAGGGTTTCAATCTCATTGTTAAAATGATGATTATTATAAATGTACAGGTCACATATTTAGAAAATTGAGCTAAATCAATACTAATCAAGGTATAGGCTG
This sequence comes from Callithrix jacchus, assembly GCF_049354715.1. Lineage (NCBI taxonomy): Eukaryota > Metazoa > Chordata > Mammalia > Primates > Cebidae > Callithrix > Callithrix jacchus. Next base: position 52,185,340 of record NC_133520.1, read on the forward strand.
AGGCATCAACATTAAACTTCCAGACTACAGAGTCTATAAGACTTCTGCCATTTGTCTGATATTTCTATGTGAGAGAGATACCGAATTTAACACCAGGCACACCCCACTCTTGGCCCCAGAGAGCCTCACTTTTCCAGTTGATTTATAAACTGCAAGGGCAGCAGTGGTGTGGAGATTCTAATCAAATATACAGACAAGCAAAGAGATGAACTTTTTTCTTGTATGCTTGGCACATGCCAAACAGCACTCGGCTCTTATGGCTATACAGTGAGAAAGAAAAAGCCCCTGCTTTTAAGAGTCTCAAAGTTAGGAAACTCTTACGACCTCCTAAGTTCAGAAAAGAAGATTACATCTTCTGTTCTTCTGCTGTGTACCTATAAAATTAGAGACTTGACCTGGATGAACTCGTAAGGTCGCTTCTAATTATGACACATACAAATAAATCTTTGCTCGTGATGTAAGTAGGAATGGCCAAATAAGAATGTCTGAAAATCTGTTCCTCTATCAGAGAAATAAGAACTGTGGGGGAAAAAAATCAAATAATGTTTTTTGGAACTTTGGAAATTAATCAACGGCTTGCAACAATCTGAGGAGCATTTATTCAAGAAAAACAGTTACATCTTAGTAAAAACCTAAACTTTGGGGTGGTGTAACTTGCTCATTTCTCAGAACCTCTCCCTAGCCCTCTATCCATAAAAACTAACAAATGGCCAATCAAGATACTCATGAAAACCAGCAGACCAGTAGCCCCTGGAGAGAGAACAATGGGCTTCTCTCTTAAGAAGAAATAGAAAATCGAAATAGATCTAGAACAAGTAAAGATACTGAGTTATCAGCAAAAAAAGACTTTCCAAAAAAAGAAAAATCCAATTGCAGATGGCTTTACTGGTAAATTTTTAAAATGTTTAGAATAAATGTAACACCAATCCTTCATAAACTCTTCCAGAATTTTCAGAAGCAGAGAGCTCTTTCTGAGTCATTCTCTGAAGCCAGAAGTATCATGATAACAAAGCTAATAAAGCCGTCACAAGAAAACTACAAAGCAATATCTTTTATGAACATAGAGGCAAGCATTCGGCACAAAATATGTCAACCACGGCTAATGACCTAAGATTATACAAATAATTACACACTATAACCAAATCCAATTTATCCAAGGCAGGCAAGGCTGGTTTGATATACAAAGATCAGTTAATATAATCTCCATGGAAACAGAAATACTTTTTGACAAAATACAATGGCTTGTAATAATAAAAAATATCCAAAAAACTAGTTATAAAAGAGAACTTCCGCTCTTTTCCTCCTCGGCTGTCTAAGGATAGGCCGCCATCATGAACGACACAGTAACTATCCGCACTAGAAAGTTCATGACCAACCGACTACTTCAGAGGAAACAAATGGTCATTGACGTCCTTCACCCTGGGAAGGCAACAGTGCCTAAGACAGAAATTCGGGAAAAACTAGCTAAAATGTACAAGACCACACCGGATGTCATTTTTGTATTTGGATTCAGAACTCATTTTGGTGGTGGCAAGACAACTGGCTTTGGCATGATTTATGATTCCCTGGATTATGCAAAGAAAAATGAACCCAAACATAGACTTGCAAGACATGGCCTGTATGAGAAGAAGAAGACCTCAAGAAAGCAACGAAAGGAACGCAAGAACAGAATGAAGAAAGTCAGGGGGACTGCAAAGGCCAACGTTGGTGCTGGCAAAAAGAAGTGAGCTGGAGATTGGAACACAGCCGAAGGAGTAAAAGGTGCCGCAATGATGTTATCTATGGCCGTTGTGGATTTTTCACGAGAAGCTTATTAATAAACTAAAAACTTTTGTGTGTCAAAAAAAAAAAAAAGAGAGAACTTCCTTAACCTGATAAAAGGTATCTATGAAAAATATAGCTAATGTCATACTAAGTGGTAAAACACTGCTTTCCTCTTAAGATTATCAAGAAGGCAAGGATGCCTGCTCTTGACACTTCTATTCAAACATTATACTGGAGGTTCTATCCAGGACAGTCAGGCAAGAAAACGAAATAAAAGACATCATGATTGCAAAAAAAGAAGTAAAACTACCTTTACTTGATAATGAAATATTTTATATATATACATACGCATATATACACACATACATACATATACACATACACAACTAATTTTATAGATATACATATATACACATATATGTGTGTATATGTACACACACACACAATTCTAAGGAACTTTAAAAAACCCAAACTATTTGAACTAACCAGTAAGGATGTAGATATATGATTAATACATAAAAATCTATTGTATTTCTATATGTCAGCAATGAACAATCCAAAATGAAACTAAGTAAACTATTTTATTTTATAATATCATCAAGGAGAATAAAATGTTTTGGGATAAATTTTTTAAATGAAATGAAAAACCTGTGCACTGAAAATTTCAAAACATCATTGAAATAAATTAAAGATCTAAATAAATGGAAAGACTAAAGCACTATTGAAAAAGAGCAAAGTTGGACGACTCACATTTTCTGATTTCAAACTTACTACAAAGTTATAATAATCAAGCTAGTGTGTTAATGACATAAAGGTTGATATATAGATACATGAAATTGAATTGAGAGTCTGTAGAGAAAAACTTACATTTATGGTCAATTGATTTTAGACAATGATGTCAAGGAAGTTCGATGGGGGAAACTTTTCAACAAATAGCACTGGGACAACTGGATAGCCACATGCAAAGGTATAAAGCTGGACTCGTTTCTTACAGCAAACACAAAAAATAATTCAAAGTGAATCTTAACCCTAAATGTAAGAGCTAGGCCTACAAAACTCTTAGAAGAAAACAGAACTAAATCTTTGTGAAATTGGATTGGGTAACATTTTCCTAGATCAGACACCAAATGTAGAAGTTATGAAAAATATGAATAAATAGTATTTATCAAAATGAAAAACTTTTGTGTTTCAAAGTATACTACCAAGAAAGTAAAGGGCCACCCTCAAAATGAGGGAAAATATTTCCTATGTATCTATGTAATATGCATTTATTTTCTTTAGCTATCTTCACATTTTCTCTTTATATTTTGCTGTCAGCAATTTGAATATGACACATCCAGGAGCGTGTGTGTGTGTGTGTGTGTGTGTGTGTGTGTGTGTGTATTGCATTTCTATTGCTTGAATTTCTTTAAGGTTCTTGGATTTGGCATTTAATGTCTTTCAATGATCTGGAAAATTATCAGCCATTTTCTCTTCATTCTCTCTTCAAATGTGTCTTCTTCCCTCCTCTCTTTTCTTTTCCCCCTGGGATTCCAATAACATGAATATTAGACTATTCAGTATTATCCTAGAGCTCTTGGATGTGCCATTTTTAAATTCTTTTTTTAAGTTGGCATTATTTCTAATGGCCTATCTTTAAATATACTAATTGTCTCCTTATCTGTGTCAAGTTTATTATTAGCCCATTAAAGACATTCTTCATCTCTGTGACTCTATTTTTATTTCTAAAATTTTCATTTCCTGCTTTCTTATAATTTCCATTGCTCTACTGAAATTCCCCATGTTTTTATGCATGATATCTACCTTATTAATTATTACATTGATCATTGTTATTTTCAATTCTGCCTGATAGTTTCACTATCATGTTCATTTCTAAGCCTGGTTCTGCTGATCGATTTGCCTCTTGATGGTAACTTGTTGGCCAGGCTGATCTTGAATTCCTGATCTGAAGCAATCTGCCCACCTCAGCCTCCTGAAGCACTGGGATTACAGGCATGAGCCACTATGCCTGGCCACACATCTGTTTCTGCTACGTCTTTACAGTGAAAGTTGAGATAATCTAGTCAGTTGTTGAGCTGGATTTGGGTTTTGTTCCTATGATTACTGTCAGTGAACTACAGGCATTGTTTTCTAGTATTATTTTATGTTTAAGAATTATTCTCTACGTTCTCATTTCACTCTCATCTTTAGGCTTTACCTGTGTACCTGAACCTCAGAGAGGGTTTTGTTCCATGCTCTTGCTCCTTCCCCAGTGGTAGATTTGCTGTTACTTGTTACTTGACATTTGCTAGGTTTTCTGTTGTTTTGATTTGTCCACAGTCTTAGATAAGCCCTGTGTCACTTGGTCTCAGTGGTGGAAAGTTCAAATGATCCTGGCCTATTTCCTTGTAGATATTGAATATCTACAAGATGCTAGATTAGTTTTTCCATCTTCAGTGTATAGCAGAATCACATGGGATCTTGGTACAAATACAGAGAATCTTAGCTGACCTCAGTGCAAGTGGCCTCTGTTTTCTTTATTAATTTATAGGTGATTATGATACACATCAAAGTTGATGAACTGCTGTGCTAGGCACTTAATATATATCTTCCTATCTAATCCATTATTCTACTAAAGTAAATAGTGTTACACTTATTTTAGTGAGGAGAAAGCTAAGGCTCAGAGGAACTAAATGCTCAGCCCAAAGTCACAAAGCAAATTAGTGGCAGACCCACTACTAAAACACAGATATGTCCACCTCTAACCTCAGGTGCCTTTAGCTCCACCTCACAAGGATTCAGTTTCTCTCTCTCTTTTTCAAGAACGGTAGCAAAGGGCAATCTGTCTCCCTTGAGCCTAGGTAGCAAACCAACACTGTGTACCAGTTTATAAGGATCATTTTGTTTTGCCTTTTTAAAAATACAAGCACAGTGGATTATAGAGGTTTTCTTTCCTAGAGGATCCATTAATTGAAACCCCATTGCATTGCTCTCCATGAGTCTTTAAGAAAGCTGAAGAATTTTCAGAAACACATAATTAAGACCCAGAGGGGAGGCCAAGATTTAAAAAGAGCTTCCAAAGGACCAAGTAACTGCCAACAAAGCTTCTCGAGGGAATGCTCTCAGACAAATGAGGTGTGAATATAGGTGGGTTTTTTAAACTACCAGGAAGGAAGAGGGATAAGAGATCCCTGTGAGTATAAACTATGTCAATTAAGGCCAAGAAAAGAAAAGAATATATTACTGTCAGCCAGAGTCAAGGGAAGTAAGACGGCCTTTTACTGGTGTGTCGGGAGAGAAATGAATACTAGAGAGGATCATTGGAAACCTATTAAGAAATGAAGGGAGAATTAGATCAACAGGCCTACTGGGAAGCTCAGACAGCAAAATAGTTTTCTGTCTGCCAGTGGGAAGAGCAACAGAAATTAGAACAACTTATAAACATCCTTATCCAAGAGATTTGGACTGGAAGGAATTGTACAAATAAGAAGAATCTGTGTCATTGAGGAAAAAAATTGGCAAGATGAAAAGCTTAGTGGGATTAATATTTAACCTTAAAATTCAATTCAATTCTGTTCTAGATTAGAAGGCCCATGACATATTTTCTACTAAAATAATAATAATACTAACAACTTATTTTGAGCTTTCTGTCATATGTTGGCATTAATCTGAATTATCAAAACAACCCATTGGGTATTTAACTGATTCCCACACCTAGAGTCCCCAGTAAGTCTCCTAAAGGGCTCTAAGTTCTGTGTGTGGAGGGATATGTGAGTATCAGAAAGGCTCTGGCAGGTTCAAATGCATAATTTTCACAGTGTATCTGAGGTCACCACACCTTTATTCCATATGACTAACCGCATCTCCCTGGTCTGAATACTGGTCAGCTGCTGGGAATTTCCCACTTTAAGTAATCCCAGCACTTTGGGAGGCCAAGGTGGGTGGATCACTTGAAGTCAGGAGTTCAAGACCAGGCTAGCCAATATGGTGAAACCTTGTCTCTACCAAAAATACAAAAATTAGCCAGGGATGATGGTGTGTGCTATAATTCCAGCTTCTCAGGAGACTGAGGCAGGAGAATAGCTCGAACCTGGGAAGCAGAAGCGGCAGTGAGCCGAGATCTTGCCACTGCACTCCAGCCCGGGCACTGCAGTAAGACTCCGCCTCAAAACAAAACGAAAAGCCCCAAACAAACAAGAGAAGTTGGACTTCAATATATCTTCAAAAGGTGTCCTGTTTATCGTGTCTCATTTGATTATAGTAATTGCTTATTTATTTTCAGGTCAATGCTTTTCAAACTGCATTCACATTAGCCAGTCACAAAATCAATTTAGTATGTCTCATTAAAAAATAAAATAGACTGCAAAAAACATTCATATAATTCCTTACTTAACAGCGAATGAATTGTTTTGTGACATACTTGTGTGTGTTGGTGTGTGTGTGTGTATACTGAGTCACAATATAGCTTTTTTCTATTTAAAAAAACTTTTTGAGACAAGGTTTCTGTTACCCAGGCTAGAGTGCATTCGTGCAATCATAGCTGACTGCAGCCTTGACCTCCTGGGCTCAAGTGATCCTCCCACCTCAGCCTCCTGAGTAGTTAGGTCCACAGGTACAAGCCACCATGCCTGGCTATTTATTATTATTATTTGTAGACACAGGGTCTTCCTATGTTGCCAGGGCTTGTCTCAAACTCCTGGCCTCAAGTGATATATACTGCCACCTCGGCCTCCCAAAGTGCAGGGATTGCAGATGTGAGAAAGATATGATTCTCCGCCACATATTTCTTACTTGGACAGGAGGTTTGAAAACCAGTACTCTGTATCACTCTCCAAGAAGCTTCTCCATGATTGTGTTATCTCCACCTTCCCTCTCTTCTAATCTGTCCTGCACCCGACTGTAAAACTAATCTTTTTACAACTCTGCTTTGATTATGCAATTTTTTTCCAGTCATTCTTCCCTTCATTCAACAATTATTCAGCAAATACTCATTCTCTGTCAGATGCAGGGCTTGCAGAAACAAATAGCACCTTGCCCCATCCCCACCTTACACCTTCCTTCCGTAAGGAGAGAGACTATAAGTGACTGTGAGTATTCCATTGCATAAGGCTAATTCCAAGTTCAAGAATCTGCACTTTCTTCCTGCTACCCATGATGTCAGGATTAAAGGCTTCTAATCCGTCAAGATCCTCTTTAAGCAAGATCTGCTCTCTCCATCCAAGGTTCTTCTTTCTCAGTGTTTGGATCTAGCCAGCCTTTTCTACCAACCTGGATATCTATCTGTGTGCTATGTTAATTCAGACTCCTGTGTCCCTCCTCCCATTACTAATGCTGTCCTTTCTTCTCTCTTCAGCAAACTCTCTGCAGGCCTCCTGATTGCAGACCCTCCTCCTCCCTTCACAATGCACAGCCTTGCCATGGGCCACATCTGGTCATCATCCCATTTCCCTGCCCCCCTCTCCCTCCAATCATCAATGCAGAATTCTTCTCTGCAAAATACTTTCTAGTCCATTGTCCCTTTATTTAGAATGTCTCCAGGGATTGTATTCCATCACTTTACTTGAAAGCCTATTTCACAGTCTAGCAGGTCTCACTGTCTAGAGACTTTTTATCTTTCTCTAAAAATTTTCCTTTCTTAATTTTAATCTATTATTTCTGGTTATACCACTGATACCGGCATAAATAATAGCTCACATTTTGACAAAAATAAAATACTTGCTTTTCCTCACTTAACCTCAGACTGTATTTAAATTAATCTTCCATCATCACTTAATCTTACTGCCCATTATTGAATTCTAGCAGTTAATCATCACACATATTGCTAAAAACAGGACAACTCAAACTAAACGCAGCTGCAGCCCAGCAAGAGAACCATAATCTTGCTGTTGCTGGAAAAATCTAGGAAGGAAAATGAACTGTACAATCTTTGGTGACCTGGCCCTATTTTATTTCCTTCTGACTTTATCATACAAGGAAATAAAAACATTTAGGTAAAGCATTAAAAATGTGCAGGTACAACATGTTTTCTTTTGTATACCATCTTCCATCTGCTTCTTTTGTTGATTTAGTCACATTTGTTGAGTTTCCACTCATCCCAGGCCCTTTATTAGGTGCTGAGGATCAAAGGTAAGATCAGGACCAGGCAAGGTGGCTCATGCCTGTAATCCCAACACTTTGGGAGACACTGCAGGAGGATTTCTTGAGGTACAGAGTTCCAGACCAGCCTGGGTAACATAGCAAGACCTTGCTTCTACAAAAGTAAAAAATAAAAATTAGCTGGGCATAGTGATGTATGCCTAAAGTCTTAGCTACCTGGGAGGCTGAAGTGGGAGGATTTCTTGAGTTCAGCAATTCAAGGTTAGAGTGAGCTGTGATCACACCACTGTTCTCCATCCAGGTCAACAGAGCAAGACCCTGTTTCAAAAAAAAATAGGTGAGTTAGACAATCAAACTGCTCACTGTCTAGTGGGGAAATAAACTTGTCAGCACATAATTATAGCACAAGATCATATGACTTTAAATGGAATAGAAGGAGTGGCTTGCTATGGTAGGAAACTTCAGCTTTGGTTCTGACAGGGATGAGCAGCAATTTCTCAGATGGAAAGAAAAGGAAGACTATTTTAAACAAAGTAACAAAACATGCAAACGTGGAGAGGCCTAAAGGATGATGGGTGTCCAGAGAATAGTGAAAAGACAGGAACCTATGGCACATACCTAGGAATGATCAGAAATGACCTTGAATATCTGTGAAGGATTTTATACATGCTAAAAAGTTTACACTCATCCTGAAACCAACTGCACATCAGTGGAGGTTTTTAACAGTGGGGTATATGCAAATCTCATGTCGAATCGTAACCCCCAGTGATGGAGGTGGGGCCTGGTGGGAAGTGATTGGATCGTGGGGGTTGTTCTTCATGAATGGTTTAGCCCCATCCCCTTGGTGCTGTTCTTGTGATAGTGAATGTGAGTCATTACAAGATCTGGTTGTTTAAAAGCGTGTAGCACTTCCCCGGGCCCCTTTGCTCCTGCGCCTGCCCCTGCCGTGTAAGCAATGCCTACTCCTGCTTCACCTTCGGCCATAAATGTAAGTTTCCTGAGGCCTCCCCAGAAGCTGAGCAGATGCCAGCATCATGCTTCCTGTACAGCCTGCAGAACCTTGAGCCAATTAGACCTCTTTTCTCTATAAGTGACCCAGTCTCAAGTATTTCCTTATAGCAATGTGAGAATGGACTAATACAAAATGAAAATGGTAACATTCTGCCTTGAGTTTTATCCCAGAAATGCAAGGTTTTTAATGTTATAAAGTTACTTAATGTAATTATAAAATCAATTACTATAACATGATGATAAATAACAAGATTCCAGAATAAGAGAAAAAATATGATTATCTCAGTAGATACAGAAAAAGTATTGTAAAAATTTAACACCCATGGAAAAACTCCTTAGAAATGTATAGAAGGGAACTTCCTAAAGTTAACAAAGGACATCTATGAAAAAAACTACAACTAACTTCATCTCCAACAGCAAATGTCCGCTGTTAATGACTAATAGCAAATGACTCTAATAGCAAGGAACAAGGCATAATCAAGAGCAAGGCAATGACGTCCTCTTTCACGACTACTATTCAAAGATTTCTGAACTAAAGCGCAAAAGTACTATTCATAAAAGAAGACAAAAGTTTGACAAATACAGCCTTATCAAAACTTTTTAAACTTCTTACAAAGAAAAAGCTAGAAATAAGAAGCTTTATAGTAAAAGATGCCACTGAGAAAATCAAAGACAAGCCAGAGTGGGGAAATTATGAACACATTTCTATATCTGCCAAAGGACTCATCTTTAGAATACATAAATAATTCCTACAACACAGTAAGTAAAAGTACAGCTCATAAAAATATGGGCATATGACTTAAGCAGACTTCGTACTTCACAAAAGAAGATAAACACAGAGACAGTAGTAAACTTATGAAAATATAATTCACATCATTAAGCATTAGGGAAAGGCAAATCAAAACCTGCCAATGAGCTACCACAAAACACCAAATACTGTAAGGGTGTGGAACAACTAGAACCCTAATATACTGCATATGAAGCTCTAAAATGGTAATACCAATTTGGAAAATGTTTTGACAGTGCCTTATAAACTTGAACATAAACACCCCTTTTGCCCCATCAGTTCTAACTCAACAGATATGAAAACATATGTCCACAAAATGACTTACACAACGAAGTTCAAAAAAGATATATTTATAATACTCAAAAGTTGGAAGCAGCTCAAATGTACATCAACAAGAGACTGGATAAATGATGGTATGTCTATACAACAGAATGCAGATTGTGGAAGAGAACAAAAGCATTAGAGGTGTCATTTGCAATTATTTTTTTGAGATGGAGTCTCACTCTGTTGCCCAGAATGGAGTGCAGTGGCAGGATCTCAGCTCACTGCAACCTCCACCTCCCGAGTTCAAGCAATTTTTCTGCCTCAGGCTCCCAAGTAGCTGGGATTACAGGCATGCACCACCATGCCTAACTAATTTTTTTGTTTTTTTGTATTTTTAGTAGAGACAGGGATTCACCACGTTTGACAGGCTGCTTTGGAATTCCTGATCTCTAGTGATCCACTCACCTCAGCCTCCCAAAGTGCTGGGATTACAGGCGTGAGCCACTGCACCCGGCCCCAAATTTTTTTTGCAAAATCATGTCTCTATTTTCAAACAAACTTTGCATAGGATTCTAACATTAGAGCACATAGGAAATGGAGCCAATGCAGATGACCATGAGTCCTAACCTCTTTGTCCTTTCTCATGGCCTTTCCTCCACCACACGTAGCTGTACCCCACTGTAACTCCTGAGCCACTCTCTTGGCATTCTTGGGTTTTTCAGACAGTATGAAATGTTCTGCATTAGAACCTGTCATTTTCCTTGGCCAAAGGACTCAAAGCCAGACCCTACTGAGAGTGGTTTATAACCTTTCATTTGAATGCAAAGGGTATAGCATCATTATTTATTCATTTAGCTGGAAGAGAGCTAAATGTTTCCAAGAGACACCTGCAGCCTGAAAGCACTTGTTAAAATATACAAAACGAAATAAATGCAGAGATGACAAAATATTGAAACGTTCACCTTTTGGTGTCACTCCATCAGACAAAGTCAGAAGAAAAACCTGGATCATATTCCAAATTCTAAAACTCATTTCCACATACTCGTTTTTGTGTGTGTTAGATTTGCTCCTACAGCATCGCCGGTCATGATCCTTAGAGATATTTTCTGCCTAGGCAACCTTTTTTTACATCCTTTTGTTGTTTCATGCTAAATTCTATATTTCTTTTAATTAAAAATTACTAATAAGAAAAAACACAACTATGACTGATACTTATGCATACATCTGTGATATTTAAAAATCTAAGTGCACATGAAAATGCCTTAATCATCAGCAAAAGCAAACACAAGGAGTCAGAGATCTGGTAATCCAAACACCACATTTTCCTTCTTTTGTTCTACAAAATGAAAAATAAAAAAATTATCATATTTGTATCTCCAATGGAAAAATCTAAAAATCTAGAAAACTAACAATTGTTAATCTAGTCTTATTTCAAGATTTGGCAGAAAATAGGTTGCAAAAATGTACTTAGTTTTAACATGTTATGAGGCTAAGAAATCAATTCCAAATTCTCGCTTTTTTCCCTCCAAATTGAGAATGCAAGATGAGCTCAACCAGAGTTGCACGCAGACCTGTATCACTTTATGCCAGAATGCACCTTGTTGATTCTACTAGTCTTTTTTGTTTTTGTATTTACTTTTTAAATTTTAGATTCAGGGAGTCTATGTGCAGGCTTGTTACATGGGCAGATTATGTGATGCTGAGGTTTGGGCTTCTAATGTCCAAGTGAACATAGCACCCAAAAGGTAGTTTTCCAACCCTTGCCCCCCCCATTTTCTTCCCTAGTGTTCATTGTTCCCATCTTTGTGTCTGTGTACCCAAGGATGTCTAGCTCCCACTTCCAAGTGAGAACACATTGTCATATTTGGTTTTCTGTTTCCGCTATAATTCACCTAGGATTATAGCCTCCAGCTGCATCCATGTTGCTGCAAATAATGTGATTTCATTCTTTTTAGGACTACATAGTATTCCATATTGCATATGTGCCACATTTTCCTTATCCAGTACACCACTGATGGGCATCTAGGTTGAGTCCATATCTTTGCTGTTGTGAATAGTACTGTAGTGAACATAGAAGTGCAGGTATCTTATTATTATTATTATTATATTTTACAGAGACTTGCTCTGTCACCCAGGCTGGAGTGCAGTGGCGCTATCTCGGCTCACTGCAACCTCTCCCTGCCTGGTTCAAGTGATTCTTCTGCCTCTGCCTCCGGAGTAGCTGGGACTACAGGCGTGTGCCACCATGCCTGGCTAATTTTTGTATTTTTAGTAGACACGGGGTTTCACCATATTGGCCAGGCTGTTCTCAAACTCCTGACCTCATGATCTGCCCACCTTGGCCTCCCAAAGTGCTGGGATTACAGGCGCGAGCCACCACACTCGGCCAACAAGTACAGGTATCTTTTTGGTAGAACAATTTCTTTTCCTTTGGGGCTATACCTAGTAATGGAATGACTGGGTGGAATGGTAATGCTGTGTGTAGTTCTTTGAGAAGTCTCCAAACTGTTTTCCACAGGGTGCTGAACTGATTTTCATTGCCACCAACAGTGTGTGAGTATCCGTTTCCTCTGCAACCCAGCAACATCAGTTCTTCTTTGACTTTTTAATAGTAGCCATTCTAACTGATGTGAGATGGTGCCTGGTTGTTCTCCTTTATTCATCAAATGCTTTGATCAAATTTGGGGATGACATATAGACATACCTCAGGTAGCAGCTGGTACTTGTAACCCCTGCTGTGTTTCTAGTAGAACTCTAACATACTCTTTTCACAACTGTTTCCTGACCTGAGAGTGTTCATCTGAACGTAACTCTCTTGAGCTGTATTAAGAACCACACCTTTCAACTCTGAATGGCTTATGAGTCTAAAGTTACAAAATAACTTAGTATACTGATTTGGATGCTGTTCTACTGCTATTATATAACTCATCTGCAGAGGACCTATACAGGAAAAGACAAAAAAGACAGCTGGCTGGCCGAAGTGGCTCACGCCTATAATTCCAGCACTTTGGGAGGCTGAGGCAGGCAGATCACAAGGTCAGGAGTTCGAGACCAGCCTGGCCAATATGGTGAAACCCCATCTCTACTAAAAATACAAAAGTTAGCCAGGCATGGTGGCACACACCTGTAATCCCAGCTACGCGGAGGCTGAGGTGAAGAATTGCTTGAACTCTGAAGGTGGAGGTTGCAGTGAGCTGAGATGGTGCCACTGTATTCCAGCCTGGGCAACATGGTGCCACTGCATTCCAGCCTGGGCAACAGAGTGAGACTCTGTCTCAGAAAAAAAAAAGGCAGCTAGTTGGTAAAAGAGGATACAACAATGACTCATAAACATATGATAAAATGTTCAACATCACTAGTACAAAGGAAATGCAAAGAAATATTTTCACCTGCTATATTAGAGATTTTTAAAAATCATAATTATTGATGCTCCCAAGTTTTTTGAGATGAACACCCTTATCCACTGCTGGGGGTGAGGAGCATACACTTATATAATCTTTTTAGACAGCAATCGAAATCTATCTGGCAATATATCAAAATCTCTTAAAAGTATTTATTTCCTTGATATCCATTTAACTTAGCAATTCTATTTGGGGGCATTTGTCCTGAGAACTTTATCCAAAATGCAGTAAGAGATTTATGAATCAACAGGTTCATCATAATATATACCTGATAACAGCAAAGATTGGAAACAAGTTAAATTCTCAGCATTCTCCTCCTTCGGAAGGCAACCACTACCAACTTTATTTTTTCTCTCATATTCTGTGTTCTCTCAGTGGGCGCTCTGCCAGACTAATTTGTGCTGGTTGATATGTCGCTCTATGAAAAATATTTGATTGTTTCTTCTCCATGTCTTCTGACTATCCTTTCTTTTTTTTTTTTTTTTCCAACTATCCTTTCTACTAAAGAGACCACATGCAATTTGAAGGCAGGATCTTTGGATTTTTTACCCATAAGATCTAATACAGAGTAATCAGAAGAATCTGTAATCTGTTAGAAAAAACACAACCCTAATCATTTTCCATTTCAATTCTCCATCTCAGTGGGCCCAACAGGGGCAGCAGAGCCCCATAGCAAGAGAGCTATGGTCATTTGGTGGGTGGGAGGGAGAGTGCATTTTATGACCATGGTACGAAGGGCTTGAACCATGAGCCACAAGTTAACAGTATCTTGGCTCAGCCTCCATGTGTAAGAGGTGCCGCTCCTCTGTCCTTGTCCTGGAGTGCAATAATGTTCCACAGCCCTAACCTTTCCCATACGACACCCCGTTTACAGACATGGGTGTCTACAGTCCGCCAAAGAGAGTGAATTGCCCCTGGTGTCAATGGCTTGCTTTTATGTTTGTCTTCTCACTTCTCTGCACTATGAGTCCTTGAAGGCAGGAGCTACGTCTTTGTAGCTCCAGGATGTGGAAGAGTATGGCTTCTAGCAGAAACCGAAACTCATTTAAGTAAAGGAGGAGAGCAGAGCAGCCAGGGTCAGCAGGTGAGGCCATGGGATACATGCAAGTGAGACAGGAGAAGGGAAAGAATAATTTCTAAAGGAAGTTATTCTTAGGCTGATGGGAAAATATGCCGTTAGAGAAAGTACAATCACAAAAGAAGTCGAATAGGTGTTATTATGGAGGCCATAAAAGGAAGCTACTTTAAATTAAAACAGGATTAAGGAAGAGAAGAATGCTCACTAAGGGTGAGAAGGGATAGAAGAGGAGACTCAAAAATGTCAGGCCAGCTGGGTGTAGTGGCTCACACTTGTGATCTCAGAGCTTTCATAGATGGGAGGATTGCTTGAGCCCAGGAGTTCAAGACTAGCCTGAGCAACACAGTCAGATCTCATCTCAGATAATTTTTTTTAAAAAACATAGCCAGGCATGGTGATATAGTCCCAATGACTAGGAAGATTGTGACAGGAGGATCATTTAAGCCTGGGAGATCAAGGCAGCAGTGAGCTATGATTGTGCCACTGCCTGCATTCAAGACTGGGCAACAGAGTGAGACCCTGTCTTTAAAAAAAAAGAAAAACAAGGTCAGGCTAAGTATTAACCACACTGGCCAAAAGCTAAAGTTAACTGAAAACATACAAAAATTAAACAAACAAACAAAAGAACAACAACATCCTCTATCCCTGTAAAGCAAAAGAAGCATGAACCACATTTCTAACCATTAGTATTTTTAGGCAACACTAGAATGTGTAGAAAGCCCTGGAATTTTGTCAAGAACATGACAGACTGAGATTGGGACAATGTCAATGAACCGCTGTCACGGATGAACTACTACTGTATTTCTATATTCCTGAACTATATTCATCCTTACAATCACTGACCCACAGAATGAAACACAGTGGTAAAGAGTGTCACAGACCAGGTGTGGTGGCTCAAGCCTGTAATCCCAGCACTTTGGGAGGCCGAGGCGGGTGGATCACGAGATCAACAGATCGAGACCATCCTGGTCGACATGGTGAAACCCCGTCTCTACTAAAACTACAAATAATTAGCTGGGCATGGTGGCGTGTGCCTGTAATCCCAGCTACTCAGGAGGCTGAGGCAGGAGAATTGCCTGAAGCCAGGAGGTGGAGGTTGTGGTGAGCCGAGATCGCGCCATTGCACTCCAGCCTGGATAACAAGAGCGAAACTCCATCTCAAAGGAAAAAAAGAGTGTCACAGAAGGTAGAGATGGGGTCTTTTTATGCTTTTTATGCTCAAGACCTGGGTCTAAAACGGACAGAAAGGAGACTCTATTTTCCTGCATTCTCGAAAGAATTGCAAACGCCACAGTATGGCTGGTGACATCTACAGGAGGGCTTCCTGATGGATATCCCAACTGATTCTGCTCCCCTCACTGAGCCTTCATTCTACGATGCTCCTCCACAGCCAACATGAGCAGAAAACTCAGAGTGGGGTGAGGAGGAGAATGGTGGGAGACAGAGGAGAAGAATCCGTGGCTTTGTGAAGACAGCTGGGCTTTCCCACTCTCCTCACCATGGAATTCTTCCTCCAGCTCCTATATCAAACCAAATGGGGACATGCTGTAGGACATGCAGTGTCAAACCTTCATAACAGATTGAGAAGGAGACTCTAAAAAAAGTGATGTTTAGTTGGGAATGGCTTTGCAATGGAAATACATGTGCCAGAGTAAACTATGCAGATCTTCCAGAAGGCTGAGGCGAGGGACAATTTTTGAAGGCAAAATGAAGGATATTACATAAGTTGTTTTGAAACAATTATCCTTGGCTGTAAGGATCAATAACACGGGTGATGTGAGTCCAAGGTTAGATAGGCAGTTACTGAAGAGATGTCCTTGTCGAAGTATTTTCTGTGTAAGGTTTTGGTGGCCTTTGTGCAAAGCTGTGGTTTTTTGCACAGTTTTTAGCTCCTGTTACCAGGTATACAAGCATGAGAACCCTCCCATTATGGCCTTTTTCAGTTCCAGTTGTCACAATGACTCTATTTTCATTCTGACAACTTTCA
Source organism: Callithrix jacchus (assembly GCF_049354715.1). Classification (NCBI taxonomy): domain Eukaryota; kingdom Metazoa; phylum Chordata; class Mammalia; order Primates; family Cebidae; genus Callithrix; species Callithrix jacchus. The sequence goes on from NC_133520.1 coordinate 52,201,707, forward strand.
CAACAGCCTGTAGGCCAAATCCAGCCCACCATTATTTTTGTAAATAAAGTTTTATTGGAACACAGCCATGCCCATGCATTTTCATATTATCTGTGGCTGATTTCTCACTACAACTTCAAAGCTGAATAGTAAAAACAGAGACCATATGGCTCACAAAGCTAAACATGTTTACTAACTGTCCCTTTACAGAAAACATTTGCTGACCTCTAGTCTAGAAAAACTACCTACAGAGACTACTGGTGCAGGCAAAAGAGAGACTGACTTCCGTTCTGGGTTGGAGCAGTAAGCTCGTGATGACACCGAAGTGCTCAGCCAGACCGTTTATAAAAGGGGCTGAAAGGCCATTAAGAAGCATGAAAAGAGAACTGGGCAAATCACAGATTCATACAGGGATTGGAAGAAATGCAATCGTTTGAGATTTACAGCCTGCCCACCCAACTCTTCCCTCCAGGAATCTAGATGGCGAACTCTTCGTGTTCATTAGATTTGGTTCTGTTGAATAATTTATTATACATTTTCATTTATTTCCTTGACTAGTTTTTTTAGGGTTACTGTTATTTGGTTGAAAAAAGCTTGCTTTTATTTGTAAACTAGAAATATGCTGTCTCTGCATGCCTAACTTCATCAATTTTGAGTTTATAGATGCCCAATATCTAGCAGCTAGGAAACAGGCTGAGCAAAATTCTAAGCTTCAATTTTAAAAGCTAAGATTTTTTAAAAAAAGAATTTCTGCAATGCTTCAAAACAATAATAGTGTGTCCTTTGTCACCGGATGCTGTAGAGAATGGTAAATTATACTTGGCTTCTGCCAAGCGTTCTTAGAACAAGCATTTATGATAGATTAGATTTCTTTTACATTAATGGGTGTCTAGGAGAGGGAGCCGATAGCACTTGAGGCAATTTTGTTTTACTAGGAAAATTATTTAAGCCTTTAGAAGATGAAATTCAGAGAAATGTATTGTCTTCTCAAAAAATATGTTTTTATAACCCCAAACACAGGAAAAGCTTTTTGAGGAAAGTCATTTTGCTTTTAGCTTCACAAAACAGATTTTCAAACTATTAAGCAAGATAAGAGGTCATGTTGACCGTTTGTTTTAAATCTTCATTCATTCCTGGCCAGGATTGTATAAGATTGAAAAAGGGTATTTCTGAAACAGAAAAAAAAAATTTACAACATTTATAAACTAGTAGGTCCCTGAATGCTGGAGATTATTCTGATTCCAGAAGGAGCATTAAGGCAGCAATGTAAACATGTTGCTGATAAGTGAAATTACATTTCAAGCTCTACCCCTTGCTACTCCAAACCTAAATAAATAAAAATTTTCTTCTGACTTCAGATATTTTCCATAGTTCCTTTCTAATGTTATTTTAAAATAGAACCAAAAGCTGAAATTCAGTAAATAATATTTTGATCATGCTATTGACTCAGCAAAAGAGAAGAATTGCCAGAAATCAAGTGCAAGCCACATGTCAACTAAGGTCCCTCTGTCCCTTGGAGAGGTAGCTAAAAATCACTTCAGTCCTCAATTCCGTGAGCTTTGAGAGGCTTCCTTTACCACCCACCATGGTCCACCTCACTTCTCCCCTTCATTCTGCAAACTCTCCTGACTTTACTTCCTCTTTCTTCTCTGTCTTCCACGTCTGCATGTGTTTCTTAGTTTGATTTGACTCAGCCTAGATATGGCGCCTAGCCCTGTCACAGTCTGCAAAAAAGCCATTCGCCTTTGACATTCATGAGCTCAACAACTTTACTAAAAAATCTGGAGAGCAGCGAGCAGTAACAGGATAGAACATGTGATTTTCCACTATCTCTTGGCCTCTGCCCTCGCTCTTTATGTTTCTTTCTTGTCCCTCCCACCTCTACATACTGCCACAAAGCAAACTTTTGTCACCCACAAAAGTTCTATCTTTTCAACTTTAAATTATGGACTTTCACCAACAACTACAGTTTTCTCAAATATATCCTGATAATTAAAATTTTCTCTCTTGTTAAAATAGCATGAAGCATGTTCTCGTAAGCTTTGGAGACTGAAAAACAGAAACACTGATCTATCTTCAGCAGTAAAACATCGAATAAATTAAATTGACAAACATCATTGACTTTTACAAAGCCCACCTGTACAATGCTATATGATGTCCAGAACTCCATGGATGTTCTTGCCTTTAAAATTTGGAGCCTATACTTATCTGGCATGATCACAAAGGTAGTTTTCTCAGGGCAAGGCTTATCCATTGCACTCTAAATATGCTGACCCCTACAATTTCCTCAAATGTGAAAAACTCAACTGCTTACTGCGTGGCGGTAAGAGACTGTGTTCATGCTTTCCCTTATTTTTTTTTTTTAAGTGGGAGCCTAATTCTCTTCATCTTCCCAAAGTGAGCTGAACTTAATACAGTTTGTGCTGGAGGTGATTTCATGTTACATCCAAGGCTATGTCATAAACAGGATAGCTTTCCTCTGGGTCTTCCTCTGGGGTAAGCCAGTCCCTATTTTGTGAGGACACCTCAGCAGCCCTATGGAGAAGCCCCAGGATAGAGAGCATAGCATGGAGAAGAACCCACTTGCCAGCAATGGGAGTGGACCACCTTGAGTCTTCCAGCCTCAGCCAGGTCTTCAGTTGATTTCAGCCATGGCTGACATCTTGACTGCAAAGCACCCATCTAAAGTGTTCCAAAATTCTTGACCCACAGACACTGAGAATATTAAATGCTTGTTGTTGTTTCAAGCCACTAAATTTGGGGGTCGTTTGTAGAGCAATATGTAACGAACACATGTAGACACTAATACAACTTTCTTGGAATAACAATTCGTTTTTTTAAATGAATGAATGTACAAACAGTCAAATCAGAACATTACCAAAGAAAGAGACTTAGTTAATTAGGTTATCACTTCTAGCAATGCTTTCCTGACTTCCCCAGATCCATGCTTCAAAAACTTTCACCTGTGCATGAAGCATCCCAGGACTCAGCTGTAAATGAAGATTCTGATTCAACAAATCTGAGAATTTGCATTTTTAGAAGACCCCAGGTAATGTCAGCACTACTGGCTGATGACTTCCTGTCATGGCATTTACTGTGGGCTCCATTCATCCTGACACCTGGTGTTCAAGGTTATGGGTCACTTTGAGACAGTGGCACGGGTGATATTGAACTTCTCCCAAGTCCTGTGCCCCTTGAAAGCAGGGGAGACGACAAAACTACCCCTTCCCAACACACACCTTTAGTGTTCCAAAAAATGGCTTCCTGTAAAAAATTCCCCTTCCCCATGAGATTTAGATAAGACCTACTGATGATCTCCTTGTTTACCTATGACAAGGTCAGACACAGACCTTCTGATTCCCATTCTGTGCCTCATGCATGATTAGCCATTGGTCCCCACTGGCCAGTGTGGACAAAATGCCATCACTGTGACTTGACCAAACTTTGCTCAGGCTCCTCACATTTTTCGAGGCCTCTGGACTTTGGTCCTTTCTTGAGTGTAGGAATGCAGACCTGCCTCTCCATACGACCTGCACCAGAGAATGGGACGGCCACAGAGACTGATCCATTGTTTGATCATGCCACTGCCTCATCCTGCTCCCTCACACTCTTTGTAGCCTTCTCTACTCCCTCTGAAAGAAAGACCTTTTTCTGCTGACCTCAGAGATTCATGCTGATCTCACGGTCATGGTGCTTTCTATATTGCTATAGTTGCCTTCCCTAATGCTGCAATTTCCTTTCCTGGTGCAAGATTTTCCCCACCCTTGTTGCAATAATCATTTTGCATACTGTCTCTCCTTACCTGAGTTCGATTTCTTTTCTCTTTGACAGCACTCATTGTGCTTTTTTTTTGAGACCAAGTCTTGCTCTGCCTCCTAGGCTGGAGTATGTAGTGGCACGATCTCGGCTCACTGCAACCTCTGCCTCCTGGGTTCAAGCAATTCTCCTGTCTCAGCCTTCTGAGTAGCTGTGATTACAGGCACCTACCACCACACCCAGCTAACTTTTGTATTTTTAGTAGAGACAGGGTTCACACTGTTGATCAGGCTGGTCTCGAACTCCCGATCTCAGGCAATCCACCCACCGTGGCCTCCCAAAGTGCTATGATTACAGGCTGGAGCTACCACACTCGGCCCCGTTGTGTTTTGAGGAATTTACTTTTTGGGGTTTGATTTGTGGATCCCTTGAAAATCTGGAATCTCTTCTCTGAATCTACAGGAAGAACTGCTTATCCCATATGATTATAATCACCTCCTTAATTATCTATGTCTCACAGTAGATTGTAAATAGGGACAACAGGGACTGTGTCTGACTTATTTCTCATGTTCCCCTAGACTTTTACAAAGCGTTGGTGTGGGTAAGTACTCTGTATGTGCTGAACAAGTGAGTGATTATTAGAAATATTGAGGGTAGGTGCCATATTTTCAGATTGCTGGAATATTTTTAAATATGCAATTTATCTACATGGTTTAGGAAATTAATATAGATAAAAATACTAAACATTAGTATTTAGTATTTGACCATATGTCATTTGACCATATGTCTCTCCAAATTGTCCTCTCAGTAAGAAGAGTCTCACACTCAAAATAGGGTATTTGGATAATCAGCATCTAAGTTTTGTTTCCATTCTGAATGAGTCTTCACTAAGCATGGCATATGTCTCTGAAATAAAAGACCTTCAAACCACAGGGTCTCAGCACTAGAAAAATATTAAGAGAAAAATTTGAAAGAAAGTTCCTAAACACAGTGCTAGGAAAATTCAATCACAGGAGAAATCTTTTCTCACCGAGCAGTATATTGCTATCAGAACCTGGAAAATAATGAGTAAAGTATATATAAATGGAAAAATTACTCCTCTCAGTAGTTCTAGTGTGTATAGAAAGAAATTGAGAGCTAACGGATCAGCTTCAGTGAGCCTAAGCAAAAACCAATCTGGAAAACCTACACTTCAATTAACCTGAAATGAAAACTGGGGTGATAGAAAAAAAGATACAGCTAATAGAAGACATTAAATTAATGCTTTTATTAACCCAAGAGACAAAAGAAGAAATAAATTTATCATGATTTACCTTTCACATTGAGGAAAAAATCTGAACACCTTCCAAAATATAAATTTGTTTCCAAAGTGCTTAATGATTAGGTATATTCCTAAGTATTTTATATTGTGTTTTTTGCAGTTACTGTAAAAGGGGTTGAGTTATTGACCTTTTTTTTTTTTTTTTTTTTTTTGAGATGGAGTATCTCTCTGTCACCCAGGCAGAGTGCATTGGTGCAATCGCAGTTCACTGCAACCTCTGCCTCCCAGATTCACGTGATTTTCCTGCCTCAGCCTCCCAAGTAGCTGGGATTACAGGCACACCACCAGAGCCTGGCTAATTTTTGTATTTTTAGTAGAGATCGGGTTTCACTATGTTGGCCAGGCTGGTCTTGAACTCCTTATCTCAGGTGATCTGCCTGCCTCAGCCTCCAAAAGTCCTGGGATTTCAGGTGTGAGCCACCACACCCGGCCTGAGTTATTGATTTGATTGTCAGCTTGGTGACTGTTGGTGTATAGAAGAGCTACTGATTTGTGTACATTGATTTTGTATCCAGAAACTTTGCTGAATTTTTTTCAGTTCCAGGAGCTTTCTGAAGGAGTCTTTAGGGTTTTCTAGGTAAACAATCATATTATCAGCAAACAGCAGCAATTTGACTTCCTCTTTACCAATTTAGATGCCCTTTATTTCTTTCTCTTGTCAGATTGCTGTGGCTAGAAAGGACTTCCAGTACTATGTTGAAGAGGAGTGGTGATAGCGGGCATCTTTAAGGAAAACTACCAAACACTGCTGAAAGAAACCACAGACAACACAAACAAATGGAAACACATCCCAAGCTCATGCTTGTGGATAGGTAGAATCAATATTGTGAACATGACCCTCCTGCCAAAAGCAATCTACAAATTCAACACACTTTCCATCAAAATGCCACTGTCATTCTTTGCAGAATTAGAAAAAAAAAATCCAAAAATTCATGTGGAACCAAAAAAGAGCCTGCATAGCCAAAGCAAGACTAAGCAAAAAGAACAAATCTGGAGGCATCATACTACGTGATTTCAAACTATACCATAAGGCTATAGTCGCCAAAACAGCATGGTACTAGCATAAAAATAGGCACATAAACCAATCAGCCAATTGATCTGCAACAAAGTAAACAAAAACACAAGATGAGGGAAAGACACTCTATTCAACAAATGGTTCTGGGATAATTGGCTCGCCATATGTAAGAGAATGAAACTGGATTCTCATCTCTTACCTTATACAAAAATCAACTCAAGATGGATCAAGGAATTAAATCTAAGACCTGATTAAAACCACCCTTCTTAGACATTGCCTTAGGCAAGGATTTCATGACCAATAACCCAAAAACAAATGCAATAAAAACAAAGAAAAATTGTTTGGACTTAATTAAACCAAAGAAATTTTTCATGGTAGAAGGATCAGTCAGCAAAGTAAACAGACAATCCGCAGAGTGGGAGAAAATCTTCACAATCCATACATCTGGCAGGGGACTAATACCCAGAATCTACAACAAACTCAAACAAATTAGCAAGAAAAAAGCAAACAGTCCCATCAAAAAGTTGGCTAAGTACAGGAATAGGCAATTCTCAAAAGAGGATATGCAAATGTCCAACAAACATGTGAAAAATGCTCAGTATCACTAATGATCAGTGAAATGCAAATCAAAACCACAACGTGATGCCACCTTATTCATGCAAGAACGGCCATAAGCGAAAAATCAAAAAATAGGTCATGAGTGATGGCTCACACCTGTAATCCCAGCACTTTGGGAGCCCAGGGGGATGGATCACCTGAGGTCAGGAATTTGAGACCAGCTTGACCTGTCACGTCTTTACTAAAAATACAAAAATTAGCCAGGCATGTGGTGCCTGTAATCCCAGCTACTCAGGAGGCTGAGGAAGAAGAATCAGTTGAATGCCAGAGGCAGGGGTTGCAGTGAGCCGAGATAGCACCACTCTACTCCAGCCTGGGTGGCAAAGCAAGGTTTCATCACAAAACAAAACAACAAAACAATAAAAAAATAATAGATGTTGGAGTGGATGCAGTGAGCAAGGAAAATTACTACACTGCTGGTGGGAATGTAAATTAGTACAATCACTAGTTTACACTAGTGATCACTAGAAAACAGTGTGGAGATTTCTTAAAGAACTAAAGATAGAATTATCATTTGATACAGCAATCCCACTGCTGAGTATCTACCCAGAGAAAAAGAAGTCACTAGATGAAAAAGATATTTGTACATGAATGTTTATAGCAGCACAATCTGCAACTGCAAAAACAGGGAACCAACCCAAATACTCATCAATCAACTATGAGATATATACTCACACAATGGAATAGTACTCAGCCATAAAAAGGAATGAATTAATGGCATTCTCAGGGACCTGGATGAGTTTGGAGGCTCTTATTCTAAGTGAAGTTACTCAGGAATGGAAAAGCAAACATCATATGTTCTCACTCATATGTGGGGGCTAAGCTATGGGAGGCAAATGCATAAGAAAGACATAATTGACTTGAGGGACTCAGGGGGAAAGGAAGGGAAGGAGGTGAAGGACAAAAAACCACAAACTGGGTGCAGTGTATACTGCTCGGGTGATGGATGCACCGAAACTTCACAAAGCACCACCAAAGAACTTGTTCTTGTAACCCCAAGCACCACCCGTTCCCCAATAACCTGTGAAAATAAAAAAAAAAAAAATTTTAAGTGCTTAATGAGAGTTTTGGTCTACTTACTAATCTAAAGAAAACGTGTGTTGATAAACAGTTTGAAAACGTGGCTCAAATTATTTTCTCCCTGTGTCTCTACCCTTTTGCAGTGTGAGTTTGTAGTTTCTGGCAAACAGAGGTGTAGTGTTTAGTTTTTTGTGGTTTTTTTCCTCACCTGTTGTATCTCACCTAGCCTTGTGACTTACTTTGACAAGCAGAATGAGGCAAATGGGATGTTTTGCCAGTTCCAAGTCTAGTATCAAGTAGCTTTGCACATTCCGTTCATTCTCCTGGAAACATGCCACTACCACTAAACCAGCTTGGACTTTTTCTGATAATGTTGGGAGCCGTGTGGAAGAAAGCCAAGGTGCCCCAGCTTGCTCACAGCCAGTTCTAGAAGCAAAAGCATCCAGCTTGCCTGCAGAAAGCTGGAGACTCACCAGTGAGCCCAGGCAACACAGGCCAAGTCAGAACCACTTGGCTGACCCTTAGACTCATGAGCGGTAATGAATGGTGGCCTGACGTTTTTGGACATTTTTCTATACAGCCATAAAAACTGATGTTCACTCATAAAAAAGGTTCACTCATTCGTTATCAAAGAAATTAAAACTAAACCAGTGAAGTCGAAACGTTTATTGTCTATGAGATGTATGAAAATAAACAAGGATGTTCATTCACAGAGTTTGTAATTATATGGAAAGCTGGAAGGTACAACCTTTACAGAAGACAATTTGGCAATGTGTATGAAATTTTCAAACATGCCAGTTATTACTCTTCTTGGATTGCATTCTAAAAAAATTATATAAATATATGAGAATATTAATCTCATGTATAATACCAATGTTAGAAAATCAATGTGAATGTTCATCAACAAGTAATGTATTTTTAGAAAATATTATGATATATCTGTCAAATGGAGTACTGAGCAGTCATTAAAAATGATATTTATTTATTTTGACATGGAAAGACTGCCACATTATTGTCATTGCTATTAAGTAACTATTAAAATAATAGGATATTTCTATTTTTTGACATTTAACCGAAAAACTATTAATAGAAAGTGTTCAGAACAATATGCTTTGAAATATCAGCTATTATTTCTAGGGACGAGATTGCAAGTGATTTTCATTTTCTGTTTAAATATCTGAATAATTTAATTCTGTTTACTTATTTATGTATTTCTATATTTTTTGAGACAGGGTCTCACTCTGTTGCCCAGGCTGGAGTACAGTGGTGCCATCACGGCTCACCGCAACCTCTGCCATCCGGGTTCCCTCCCGCAATGCTGAGATTACCGGCATGAGCCACCACTGCATTAGGCTGAATCATTCAATTTTAAACAAAAGAATTCGTCATGTTTAAATTCTGGAAACTTAAGTCTAGTTTTTAAATAGTTTTAAACTCCTTTGTTAGGTACATTATTAAACTAAATTGACCTATTTGATTACAGGTCTTTATTTTGAAGTATGCATTTTTTTTTGTTGACAAAAATGAAGAAATGTATTCTTCAGAATAAAGAAATGAATTCTATTTTAAATGAGAATAAAGTTTGGGCTAGACGTGGTGGCTCACCCCTATAATCCGAGTGCTTTGGGAGGCCCAGGCAGACGGATTACCTGAGCTCAGAAGTTTGAGATTAGCCTGGCCAACATGGTGAAACCTCATCTCTACTAAAACACAAAAAAGTTAGCTGGGTGTGGTGGCAGGTGTCTGTAGTCCCAGCTACGTGAGTGGCTGAGGCATGAGAATCTCTTGAACCCAGGAGGCAGAGGTTGCAGTGAGCCAAGATTGTGCCACTGCTCTCCAGCCTGGGCAACAATGTAAGACTGTCTCAAAAATAATAATAATTAGAGTACTTATTTGTTTCTGTAAATATAAGGGGAGAAGTTTTCCAGATATCAGGAATGGCCTGGAAATAGCAGTACATTAATCAACAAATTTTTGTGTTTCAGACAGAGATGTTTGATCCAGAAGAACTAAAGAACATTCATCATGACACAGATTTGTTTTTCCATTTAATCAAATCAAAAGGGCCTTTCAAGGTTTTCGTAAAAGGGCGGGAAATAAAGAGGAAACTTGTGCAAATTAATCAACAACATTAATCCAGTGCCTACTGTGTACAGGAATTATTTTGGTTGCAACTGAGAGACTTATAAATCTAAAATGCTATTTTTTTAAAATGAGTTTACTCACTAATGCAATTTAAGAGCCCAAGAATTAACTCTTTTCAGAGGTATAACTTAGGACTCTACGTGACTGTTTCTATGTTTTTATTTCTTGGCGTTGGCTCTTCTTTGGGAAGAATCTCTCTTGCGATTGCTTCCAAGATGGGCTCCAACATGCTTCATCATTCAGACCCAGGGGGAAAAAGAGACTGTTCCTTCCAGAAGAGTTTTTTTGTTTTTGTTTTTGTTTTTGTTTTTTGTAGAGACGGGGTTTTACCATGTTGACCAGGATGGTCTTGATCTCTTGACCTTGTGGTCCACCCGCCTCGGCCTCCCAAGTGCTGGGATTATAGGCGTGAGCCACCGCGCCTGGCCCCAGAAGAGTTTTAAAACATTTCCTGATGTGAAATCATGTGCCAACCAATTACCCTTCCTGGGAGAGGAAATATGCTTGCTGTTTTAGACTAGAGGTGGGATTAAGCTCATCAAATCACAATGCTCCAGAGAAGGAACTGAGGATATTTCCCAGAGGAAAATTACAGTCAACTGTTACATCTAAAGAAAAGTGAATGGATTCTGGGTGGCAAAATTAATAGATGCTCACTACAGTCCTCTAGAAGATTATTTAGAGAATAAAAAGATGTTTAAAATGCATTCCGAGCCACAAAATTATCACATAGACACAAAGAATGAACTACAGATACATGAAAAATAATTGCAGTTAAAGACTCGGAATTCTAAGTGGTAAGTTAGTTGTATAAATAACAAATGCATCTCAGAGGAGAAAACCACTGCGTGTTTCAATGGTTAGCCAAACATCATCCCTTCATTTAATGGTTTTGTTAATAGCATGATGCTTTAAAATGTTCCCACTCAATCCAGGCTTTTTCGAATTCTTGAGTTTTAAACACATCATTAAGTGATTAGTCTTCAGGCCTTAGACCCAAGATGTGAGGTTTTGAAATAATTTCCCTGTGACTGCAATAAAGAAAATAAATTGATTATCATTTGAAATGCGTTTCCATTGAGTTTTAATGCTTTTCTTTTTTACTCTCCTGAACATATATAATGGAACACATCTCTATAATTATTCCCAAGTGCTGAAACTTCAATCTCCATTGTGTAATTGAAATTTCCTCTAAAGCTAAGTGGTTTTTCTGGATCCTTAACAGGCTAAGAACATCTAAATGTTGATCATTTTCTCAGGGGAAAAGAGGAAAAAAAGAACATATATAGGGAGAGCGATTAAGTCTTTGTTGTTGTAAAGAAAATTCTCTCTTCAGTTTCCATTGCCATTTATTGTGAACCTTTTCTAAAAAACACTACTTTTTTTCTTTCTTGAATATCTAAGTATCTACGCATTAAACAAATATTTATTGAATGCAAAACATCAGCATATGCCAGCAGAATAGAAGCTGTACTAAAAGCTGTATCTACAGTGGTGGACAAAACAGTCACAAGTCTCTCGCATCAAAGAGTTTATAATCTAGGGAAGAAGACACAAAATAAAAAAGTAAAAAATGTAAACAAATAGAAAAAGCTATTGGTATGTTATTATGTATAATAACACATTATTATTATTATTATTATTATTTTTGAGACGGAGTTTCACTGTTGTTACCCAGGCTGGAGTGCAATGGCACAATCTCGGCTCACGGCAACCTCCGCCTTCTGGGTTCAAGCAATTCTCCTGCCTCAGCCTCCCGAGTAGCTGGGACTACAGGTGCGTACCACCATGCCCAGCTAATTTTTTGTATTTTTAGTAGAGACAGGGTTTCACCATGTTGACCAGGATGGTCTTGATCTCTTGACCTTGTGATCCACCCGCCTCGGCCTCCCAAAGTGCTGGGATTTCAGGCGTGAGCCACCGCGCCCGGCCAATAACACATTATTTATATTATATGTTGTAATAAACTATAGAAGAATTAACAAATGCAATGATAGAAAATGATTCGGTGTGGGCAAGTGAGATTGAGAAACTTAATTTCATAGGATTGTCATAATGCCTCTCCGAAGAAGTAACATTTAAATAGAGACCTAAAAGATGAGAAGGACATATGAAAAGCAGAGTATTAAGCGCTCTCTATAGGAGATCAAGAGTTCCCTGCTAGGGGAACAGCAAACACACTGTGGTGTAAATGAGTTCTCCGTGTTAAAGGAACAACAAGGAGGACCATGTGCCTGGACCATCGGAGGGCAGGTTGGAGTGAGGTATGAGGTGCATTTGGAGGGGCAGGTAGAGATCCAACCATATGGAAGCTTGTAGGCCCATGACCAAGAATTTGGATTTTACTTAAAATCTAAAAGAATGCCATTAATGTGTTTTAAGTAGCGAAGGACTATGGCCTGACAGATATTTTTAAAGATACCTCTGTCTGCCATGCAGTGAATAGATTGAAAGAGGCGAAACTGAAAAATGGAGAGAACAGCAAAGAGGTTCACACTTAGCCATGGCTCATTTCAAGGTGTGTGTAGGAAGTAGTGCCACCAGGATGGGCTGGCGGATTGGATGGGGAAGGTGAATAGAAGGGACGATGGTGCCAGTTTTCTGGTTTAAGTCACCAGAGAGGTGGTGGCTCTCTAAAACTGGGAAGATGCATCAGTCGGGATCTTGGCAGGAAACATACAGTATACTCAGACAAGATCACTGAAGACATTTTAATGGCAGGTGCTGTTTGCAAAGCAGTGGACAGAGTTAAGGGAAACAAAGGGATGGTGAAGGACTCCAGAACTAGCAACGCAAGAAGCCATTATCCTTCCTTGGTCTGAAAGGGCAAGTGGTACTGAGAGTTGTAGTTGTTGCCACCGCTATTGAAAAAAAAAAATCCCAAGAAAGCTGTGACTTTCTATATAGAAATGCAGCCACTACCAAGGAAGGGAGCCAGGGAATGCAATACCCAACTTTTCTCTCCTCCTGTCCTCCAATCTCCTGCCCTACCCCGCCACCAACAAATCTGAAATAGAAGCCATAATCCAAAGCTGACCACTGATACAGCCTATACAGGTAGCAGCATCCTGGGCTCAAAGCAGGGTGGAGAAAGGTGCAGAGGGGATAGAAGTTGTAAATGGAGAATGCTCAGCACAGATAACTAGCACAGGAACTGTTTTGGGGATAGGAATTAAAAGTCCCATTTTGTACTCATTAAGTTTAAAATACCTGTGAAATATAAATTGATACTTCAGGTAGAAACATGAGTCTACAACTCGGAAAAGAGATTTGTGTTGAAAATTACAATAGCAAAGTTATCATCATCTAGATTGTTTTTAAAGCAATAGGAGAGATGAGATAACTGAGACAGCTAAGAGAGATTGGAAAGAGCAGGAGTAAGAGCTAGAATCCAGTATTTGGATGTAGAGTGAGAGTCTGGAAAGGTAGGGAGAAACCAGAAGAGTGGGATGTCAAGAAATGCAAGAATGGAAGCAGCAGAAGATAATAGTAAGTGGGTAAATATGTTAAATGCAACTGAGAGGTCAGAAAAATAAATACAAATGTGTTCATTGGAGTTGGTGAAAGTAATAGACAATCTTTGACCCCCTTTTTACTTTTCAAAATTATATTTTTAAAAAACTTTAAACAATTTTACCTGTTTTATTAAATATATAAAGTACACTAAAATTGAAACATTTTAGGAAACAGCAGTCCAATTGATATTTTTAATAATATATTAATAAAATCAGGTCCGCAAACAATGTGAACAAGTTCTACCACAAAGAAACACAAGGCCCAGACATTTTTGCAGGCAAGTTTTACCAACCCTTAAAGACAAATTACTCCAATAGGTTAAGAAACCTATTTTCTTGATCTTCATAAAGTGATCCTATAATTGACATGGAAGAAAAAGGGCCAAAAAGAGTCTAGAAAAGCACTTTTCAAAGTGAGAATAGAAATTCTTAGGTGTTCCCAAGAACCTTTTGGGAAGGGTCAGGATGGCATCCATGAGGTCAAAACCATTTTCATAATAATGCTGAAATGTTATTTGCCATACTGATTCCTATTCTCTCATTAGTGTACTGTGGAGTTTTCCAGAGGCTGCAGAACATGTAATATCATGATGGATTGAATGAAGAAGCAGGTAGGAGACTCCAGCTATCTTTAGTTAAACAGATATGACAATCTAGCTATCGTCTATTAAGCCAGACATTTTTTAAACTGGCAAAACTGTGAAATAAAACTGGAAATTTTATTACTTTTATTTTTAAAACATATTAAAAAATTTTATTACTTTTATTTTAAAAATATTAACATGTAATGGGTTTACTAATAATACTTTCCAATGAATTCATAAACATTAAATATTTTAACTTTTGATTTCTGATAAAGTAAATATTGATGGATATAATTGGCATTTAAAAAGCGCTTTGGAATTTTCAATAATTTCTAAAAATGTAAGGGGATCCTGGGACCAAAAGTTTGAGAACTGCTGACTTAGCATAAAAAAGGAAGCAAAATAGAGGGTAGGCTTTTTTTTCTAATATCAGGACTGACTATAAAGCTAGCGTAGTTAAATATATATCAGTAAAAATTAAAATGTCTATTCTTTGCCAGTTTTGGGCTAGGAGGTGAAGAAAAAAGAACTCTCACATGCTGCTCGTGGCATGGTAAATTGTTCAACGACTGGAGAGTGATTTGGCATTGTTGAAGATACGCAGAGCTCAGGGCTTAGTATTCTAGTTCTACATATAAAACCCTAAGGAAATCTGAGTGCATGTGAACAGAGAGGCAAGAATATGAATTGCAGCCCTGTTTCCAGTCACAGAAATCTGGAAACAACCTATGAATCCCCCAATGGAAATAGGAAGGACATACAGCAACCCCAGAGCAAGAGTTACCCTTGGAAGAGAAGGCAAAGCAATGGCGAGCGGAAACAAAAGACTCTCAGTTGTATCCGTTTGTTTTATTTATGAGAAAAGAAGGGAGGGAGGGAGTGAGGAAGGGAGAATCCCTCTGAGGGAGAAAGAGAAAGATTAAAAACACAGCACCATGTCATCACTGGGTTAAATCTGGGTGACGTGTACATAGGAGTTCATTGTGTTATTTATTCTTCTGAATGTTTGAAATACTGCATACTAAAAACAAGCTACTGACCACATTCATTTGCATTCCCGTTCTGTGTAATGCACACAGGGAAACTGGTTGCCTACAAAGAGAATGTTAACGTTTAAATTCAGGTACAAAGTGGTCTAAATATACACCGCAGTCTAGCTCTTCCTAACACTCTGATAGTGTTAAAGGAAGTTTTATTTGTTGTGGGTTTTATAACCAAGCTATTTGAAGGAATGCAGTTGAAGCACGGAGATCAGAGCGTTTCAATCTTCTGGTGTCTCTTAGGAGGCGCCATATGTCGGAATCGTTGTCAGCCAGAAAAGCTTGCGCTACAAAAGTGCACCCTTCTGGGGAAAGTCAGTTTGCATAACTTATCCCATGAGTAAATTCGGACAATGGGGTAGCATCAAGAATGGGCAGTGATATCACCCCCGGCTGTGGTCATCATTCTTAACCCAAGTGGACCCAAATATTATCAGCCAAATGGATTGGTTTGAGGAATTATCAAAATAGTTTTGTCTTCATTTACTCCTTGGGATAGCAAGGGACCAAGTAAACTAGTTTCATGAATCTTTATTCCCAGCGTCCAACCTCCAAATTTCTGGAGGACAGAGTAACTCTTAACTAAGCTGTGAGGTAGACAAAGCATGAAACACCCTGATTTGTAAGAAAAGAGTTGACTCTAGTATTGATTATTGTTTCTATTCAATACCACCTACATTCATTAAGCATATATGCGATAGTTTGAATGTTTTCGTCTCCTCCAAAATTCACGTTAAAATTTAATCTCCAATGCAACATATGAAGAGATGTGGCCTTTAGGAGGCAGTTGAGTCATGTCATAAATAGAATCAGGTGTCCTCATGAAACGGCTTGATGAAGGGAGTTGAGGTCTCTTTCTCTTCTGCCCCTTCTTCCATGGACAGACACAGTGTTCATCCCCTCCAGAGGATACATAAACATGGCACCAACTTGGAATTGGAGATTGAGTTCTCATCAGACACTGAACTTGCTGGTGCCAGGATATTAGACCCCCAGGCTTCAGAACCATGACAAATAAATTTGTTTTTAATATAAATTACCCAGTCTGTGGTATTTTATAATACCAGTTCAAATGGACAGTATATTTTGTGAAGGCACTGTGGTAGCCTCCTTGCTAGTGATTAGGGAGAAGAAAATTAAGACATTCTCAACAAACACATCTGTAGAGGTAGTTGGCACAGATAAATTGAATTTGATGTATTTAAGCTTGGTGCTGGATTTATTTAAGTTACCACTGCCAGCTGCTTTTCCATAGGAGGACACTCTGCAAGAAAACTCTGTAAGAAAAGTTCTTGGACTCTTCCCATAACACTACAAAAGTCACTCTTGGTTATGTAAATAGAAGTAGAATAACATATGTTATGGTTTGAACATCTGTCACCTTCTAAACTCATGTTGAAATTAATTGCCATTGGAATGGTGTTAGGAAGAGGGACCTTTAAGAGGGGATTAGGCCACGAGGGCTCTATCCTCATGAATAGATTAATGCTATTATCATGGGAATGGGTTCCATATAAAAAGGCGAGTTTGCCCCCCTTTGACTCTCCCTCAGTCACTCACTTTTGGCCGCGTTATGATGCACCAAGAAGTCCCTCTCCAAGTGCCAGCCCCTCAATCTTGTACTTCTTAGCTTCTAGAGCTGTGAGCCAATAAACTTCAGTCCATCGCAAATTCCCTGTCTGTGGTATTCTGTTATAGCAGCACAAATGAACTAAGATATCTATTGGCCTACAAATCTCAGATTCTTTATGTGATTTGGTGGAATTGGAAAGAGGGAAAGTAAATTTGCATAGAGTTAAGTAGGCTTCAGTGAGGAATAAGATAAAGCCCATGACCCTTTATCTTTAGATTACTAAAATTATTAGGAACTGTGATGTTTTAGGATAATGTCAGTTATAGTTCTCTTGCAGGAAAGGACCTTAAAAACCCAAAGGAAACAAGAAAAGTAAAAACCTGTGCTAGTGATCCCTGTTTCACACAGAATCTACAGATCAACATGAGGAAGGCCTTTAAGACAACTCCAGACCCAGCCACCCCATAAATATTAGCTCATGAGTAAAAACCATAATCACTTGTACTCTGGAGATGTGTGTTGCAATCAGAACCATAGAGGCAACTGGTCTTTAGATGCAGTACTGTGTCACAGCAATAGAAGCTACAACAGTTGAAAACCAAGCCCAGTCGGTGGGCAGGTCACATGGCCTGGCATTTTTAAGTAGGAGCAACCATGCAAATAAGGCCAAGTAAGCTTCTCAGGATCTTGGACCATTTGGGATGATGGGGTTCATAAAAGCTTGGTGCTGGATTTTCTCCTAACATAAATATATAAAGCTAGACAAATCCACTGGAATATAAAAGGGATATTGCCTTTTATGCCCCACACTACTGCAGAGAGCCATACTGGTTACACTTACATATCCCAAGAACATCAGCAAAACAATCCATTTTAAGGGCATAGACCTACAATCGAAATCTGCAACTAGTGCTAAAGAAACATTATGAAGAAACTCAGTCTTCATAAAAATCCTTGAAATCCCCATAACTGACAAGAACAGAGACAGTTAATAAATTGTTATGTATTGTTCAATAATTTCATGTTTGTACTGAAAATATTGTATGCAGAATTACATTAGCTCTACCTCCCAAGAGTTGCTATGTGTAATCCTGTATACAAGTGTTAGAAGCCAAATTTGTCAGTAGTGTGAAATGTAGGCATTTTAGTTCAGGCTGTAAAATTAAAATTTTAAAGACAATGTTCTAGATTTTAAAGAGAAAATGTGTAGCTCCCAACAGAGTATGCTCCAGTATGATACACATCAACTATGTCCACAAAGGTGGTGCCAAGTACTATATGTACTTGGATAACACAATGGAAAGCCTGAGAGCAATTGGATTTGCCTCTACCAGCTTGGAGTAACAACCAGCGCTAGCTATACAATTTGTGGCACTCTGTCAAAAATGAAAATGCAAGCCTCATTGCTCAAAAACGCAATATAAAGGGATCTTTTTAAAAGTACCTAAAATAGGCTGGACACAGTGGCCCATGCCTGTATTTCCAGCACTTTGGGAGGCAGAGGTGGGTAAATCACCTGAGGTCAGGAGTTCAAGGCCAGCCTGGCCAACATGTTAAAAACCCATTTCTTCTAAAAATAAAAAAATAGTTGGGCGTGGTGGCACATGTCTGTAATCCAAGCTACTCAGTAGACTGAGGCAGGAGAATCTCTTGGACCCGGGAGGCAGAGGTTGCAGATCATGCCATTGCACTCCAGCCTAGGCAACAAGAGAGAAACAACTCTCCAAAAAAAAAAAAGAGAGAGAATCTAAAATATAGAGCATTTTCCTTTCTTTCAAAGTATCTCCCTCTCGATTTGCCATGGTGTTTTTTATCGACCAATTGCATTATTTTTCCATTGCCGCATAACAAATTAGCAGCTTACAACAACAGCCATGTTCTCTGACGGTGTTCATGGATCGGGAGTCTAGGCATCGCTTAGTTGAGTCTTCTGCTCAAGGTACCTAAAACAGTCAGATGTATAAAATCAAAGAACAGAATGGTGGTTGTCAGGGGCTGAGGTGAGGGGGATATGGGAATTTATTAATCACTGGGCATAAAGTTTCAGTCAAGCAAGAGGAATGAGCTCTAGGGAGCTGCTGTGCAACACTGTGCCTACAGTCAACAAGAATGAACCATATGCTTAAAAATTTGCTAGGAGCATAGCTCTCATGTTAAATGTTCTTACCACAATAAATAAAATAAATAAAATGAATTTAATCTATTTATAGACTCTGATTCTGGAAATATTATAAGGATTGAAGAAACTTTTTTTTGAGATTTATGCTGAGAGTCTTTCAGTTTCTCTATGAAAGTGAGAAAGGCAATGAATATGGAAAGCCGCCTGTTTCCTCATCTCTATTAATACTTCGCTCACAGGGTTCTGGTAAAGATGAAGTGAAACAGCAGAAGTCCCTCATAAGCTGTAAAGTGCTGTTCACGCGTAAGGAGACATTAGTGTTAAAACTAATGTCAACAACAGAGACCACGTCAACAAATTACTTTTTTTATTAGCAATCCTATTTGCCAATGAAAAATGAAGCCATAATTTTAGTAAGATCCTGCATCTCACACTGGTTTTTAGAGGCTGACAGTAGGAGCTCACACTGTGATCAGTGAGGTAGGAAGAGGGCACCAAGAAATCACTGCAGAAAAGAAGCGCTAGAATGGAAGGAAGTTTCCCCGGGAAAATGTAAGTTCTGCCCTCCGACATACTTAGCTTCTGGCTGTTAGAGAGAAGATCATGGATATAGTGTACTTCACTAACAAGAAGCATACATGTTCATACTCAGGACTTTCTCTTTTTTTGAGATGGAGTCTCACTTTTGTTGCCCATGCTGGACTTTCTCAGGAGATTTAAAAGATATTTTCCCTCAGTTTAATAAATGCTATCCCAAAGTACTTGGAAATAGACTTTAAAATGTTTGATATGCAAGAAACAATTTTCAGGCCAATCTTTTGACAACAGACTCCTCTGTATCTAAAGCAATCCATTATGTGTTAAGTCCTTCTGAGTCCAGAATTCAGTCCCAATTCACTCCACCAGACTGTCAGTGAAATCATGACTAATGAGATAGAGTACTCAAGGCAGCAGCTGATGGGTGTGACACTCTGTGATTGAACAGCTTCCCATAATGAAGCAAAATGTGACGTGCCCCAAGGTTTTCAGTAAAGAAAAACTGAAGGAGAAATCTTTGGATAGAAAGAAGCAATTTTCTAAAAGCTCGTGTATATTTTTTCTATCTTTTGATAATGTAGACTCTAGGGGTACGGTGCTCCCCCTTTAGAATTTCTGCTCAATTAGGAGCCACAACCAAAGTCATTTCCTATTGCTTGTATGGATCAACTAGAAGATCCTTCAAAAAGAGCTATATTGAAACCAAGCAGCAAATAGAAATGGACACAATGTACAGTATTCTAAACAGTCAAGCTACAAGTATGGGTTTCTGAGCCTGCACTAACCAACTGACTTACTGACTCATGGACCTCTAGCTCAGTATAACAGAGATCCGAGAAGAGTTTTTAAAATAAGGAAATACTTCTAACACTATGGCTTGGCACCTAAAGCTAATGAAGATCATCCTGAAGTCTCTTACCTCTGGCACGACAGTTAGGTCTCCAGAGAAAATCACTTAAGAAAGCCTTGGTCCTTGACCAAGTAAAGTTTTCCTTTTATTGTTTTAGGCTAAAAATAAGAAAAGAATGACTCAGCAAGTTTTGGCCTATATACTGTCATTCTGTAGAACTCCCTAAATATTTAAATCCAAATTAAAGCATAAACAGCCTGAAGAATCACTTTCTCTAGGCCCAAGGACAGTTTGATGGAGCAAATTTAAATAGTATCTATATGTTGCTTTGTTATGAAATTTATTTGCCTTGCCAACAACATAGTGTGGTAATTTAAAAGCTGGGTTTTTAAATTAACAGTCTTGACCTATATTTTGCTACCAATAGAAGTCTGGTTTCTAACTATAATTCCATACTAAATTCACCGCTTGTACATGAAGAAAAATCTAAATTAATTGACATGTAAAGGGGTAGCTCTAAGTAGGAAGCCATAAGAATTGCATGATAGAAGTTTAATATCATTGTTCTTTGCATCTGAAAATGTCATCAATAGCATGCATATGACTGAAGGAGAAAAACCCAACATGCTGTATGCGCCTGCACAACTCTCTGCAAAGGTTTAGGGTAACGGTTCAGAGGACTGATCATTGACGGCTTCTTTCTAAGCTGTAAACATTCAACATTGCATACAGGTAGGTTTTAACATCTTTTCTGTGGCTCACTTTGCATTTTAGACCCTCCCCCACTCAGCTTGTCCACAGCGGTTTCAATACCCATGCTATTCAGACCTTTTAGAAGGTTTGCAATAGCTTGGTTTTACAATGAAATGACAGTCTCCCTTATTTGTGACTTGAAATACTATCTCGTGTTTCAATGATTTTAAGTAATTAAGGAAACAAATAAGGCTTCATGAATAATATCCATTACAAAATTATTTAAAACTAAGTTTATAGATTGTAGAATTAAAACATGGACTAGACTTTGTAGACTAACAGAAGCACTAAATACATGAAAACAGATACCCTCACTAGAGTTAGGCTAGAAGAAACATCACAATTCTAGAAATAAGCATTCGTGGATTAACTCAAAGAGAAGTGGATTCAGCTACTCAGCTTTGTAATTTAAAGTGCATTAGTGCTTTGTACCTTAGACATGCTGCAATAATCATTTTCCTTACCTATTCTTATCACAGACAATGACTTACTTTCAACCAAATAAAACATTGGTTTCTAAGGAATTATTTCTTTGATGATTCTGATATTGCTTATATTTTTATTGTCTCTTCATAGTAATGACAAATTGCTATTAAACAATTTACACAGTTGACATTATTAAACATCTAGTGACAATACCTGGCATTAAAATATTTTGATTTTATGAAATGTTATACTATATGCTTTATGTTTTTAAAAAAATTAAGATCATAGCCACTAGCCTTTCATATTTCAAAACTTTACCTGATATAATTTCTCTGCCTATAGTATTTTCAATAATTTAAAATATTCAAAATGTCATGACTACTTACTAGTGCTCATTTATAACCTAAAATAATCTGTTGTTCCTATTGCTGATAACTTTATGATTAGGCTTAGCATTTGAGGCTCTGTAATCTGGGACTTTCCTCACTCAACAAATGTTCTTTCTACCACTCTGTAGCTGAACCTATCATTCTATGCAAGATAGTATTTTAAATTGTCCCATAAATATATCAGGCTCATTCCCAACATCATTCTTTGATTCATATTGCTCCCCAAAATGTAACATCCTCTTCTCTCTTTTTACCATCTATCTATATTCTAGTGTTTTTGATCATTCAGAATACCTATATAATTACCTGTAAAGAAAGGAAATTAGAACTTCATTTCATACATTCAAAATTATATATATTAAAAAGTCTAAAAATTAAAGTATAACACAGCTAAAACAAGATATATGTAAATATTTGAACACAGAATAAAGTCTAAATATAAAACCAACGGAATAAATTATAAATGATCATTGGATTTCACAAAAACAAATTTTCATACACTAAAAATAACCATTGAACAAACTGAAATGAAAATAAACTAAACTCCTATACCAGAAAGATATATATAGAAAGATATCTTTTTAAGTTTCCCTTTCCAAATATTTCAGAGAACACCTGAAAGCTATTTATATCAAGCAGAACAAAAATATTACAGTCAAACATATCTCCAGTAAGGATTTTCTGCAGGCTTATTTTTAGGAAATCTGCTTATTTTTGCTGCTTAATTCTAAACCCTCTCATTAGGTATTTTAAATGCCTGGCCTCCATTTTTTTCAACAAATGTTTTTATTGTACTGCAGCCACATGCCAGTAATTGTGCTAGATACAAAAACATACTGATGTGTAAAACAAAGAAGGACCCATCACAGAACTGAAGCCTAGTGGAAGATAAACTTTAATCAAATAATCACAAATTGTGGTTTAAAAAGAAAAGATGCAGAGCGCTATGATGGCATAAAAAAGCAGCTTCATCTACTGGGGATATTGGATATGTATATGTCAAGGAAGACTTATCTACATACAACTGTAAGCTAATAAAACAGCAGGGGCTTTATCATAGACAAATTCTGCACCTTTCTGCATGTAACACAGTATGTCTTCTCTACTTGTTAAATAATTTGTTCCAAGAAAAATTTGAGACTGTCCTTACTAACTAGCCTTCTTTTTTCAGTAGTGTGCATGAAGTCAGCTTTAGAATGATCTGTACTGTAGACTAGACACTTTGAGACAGTTTAGAAATATATACTTTTATTCTTATGATTAAACAAGTTAAAAAGAAGTCTGTTTATACGGTGATTTAATAATCAATATCATCAGCCTTAATAGAACACTAAACATCAAAGGAATAACATTCATATTTCTTAAAAATATTCACATAATTACTAAAATAGGTTTAAAATTTTTTTCACTAACAGTGCACATAGATTGTTGAAACTTTTTAAAAAGCATGTATTTTTACACTGTGTATCCTGGAAGTTTATTTATTACTAATTCACAAATATCTTTGCATTGCTTGGAAATATTTAGTGAACCAACATCATCATTGTCTTCTTCAAAGTGATCTGATATACTGCTATCTAGGACATTAAGTTCTAGTTCAGACACATTTGAAGGCAGATAACTCACTTGGGATGTTCTTGGTGACTGGCTTTTTTCTAAAGATTTGCAACTACCTCTTGTTGGAACAGAGATGTCTTGACCACTCTTTGTAACTGTAGAATTGTGCATACTAATTTGATCTTTCTGGTTTTCTTTTTCTTCAGTCCAGTGTGATGAAGATAAATCACTGGTAGAGATACTACATGCTTCCTCCAAACTTTTATCCCGAGTCTTTGAAATATGAAATTTTCTATATGAGTGTACAGGTGACCCGGCTGAGAAAGGTGGGCTAAGGATAGAACTCTTGTCACTACTATTTTTCTTTTTGGACAATCTTGTTTCACTAGACTTGCTTGTATATTGACTATGTTTCGGATTTTCTGTCCTTGAACTGCTATCATGAGCTTTTAAACTTCCGCTGGTGTCCTCAGAGGTACAGAAATCTTCAGAATAGCAAGGGCTAGACAAGTCATCTGAATACTTCAGTTCTGAGATGTTTTCATTGCAACTATTTTTACCTGGTCTATTTTCACTTACATCAGCTATAAGAATATCATTATCTGTGCTTTTGACCTGTCTAATATCTATAATTCTGTCAACAACAGCATCCTGTTGGAAGACACATGGACTTTGGATTTGCATTTCCACATTTCTTCCCAAAATACTTGTATGGGTGAGCCTTTCTGGAATAATGAAATTTGCAGGATTCACAATTTCTTCCAATGAAACATCATTGGTTCCGTTTTTACTGCGATCCACTGTCTTTTTCTCAGTTTTACATTTCAGTTTAGTTTCTTTACTTGTGCTGGGATCATAAAAAACACTCATTTGTCTTGAGGTATCACTATTTTCAGTAAAAGATGCATCTAAATCTAAATATTTATCTTTAGGCAGTTGATGTGGTTCCTGGCTTTGTTCTGCAAAGCTTAATAGTTTAACTTTGGTTGATGGAATTCTGAATTTTGTACCCAACCTTTGTGCTTGTGTTTTTCTATACAGTTCTCTTTTTTCATGTACCACCAACATATCAGGATTTGTCTGCTTTAAACGCAGTCTTAGTGTATTTGTTAAGCCATAAAGTAGCCTCCCTTTTGTAACACTTTTTTGAAGGGTTCCACTGCTCTTTTCAGAATATTTATCTTTCTTACAGTTTTCAATTTGGTTCTTTTTATAATGAAGACTCACTGACTTTTCACATCCCCCCAGAGAAAGTTTATCCTTCTTAGATTCAGACTGGCATGTGGATTTGGCAGAAGATTCTGGTGACTTCTCCTCAGTCTTATATAACCAGGCTAGGTGAGGATGTATTTGAGCAGGACTTGTCACAGGTTGGTCATATAACAAGGACAACTCAACTAACAAAGCATTTAACAAAGGCAACTGCCTTATTGTATTAATTCTGTTTTGTTCAGTTTGACATGTTTGATTAATTGCTCCTATATCCTGAATATGTGGAGGATTTACAAGCATTGGAGGATGCTCATGTGTTGCAGAACTTGGATATTTTAGACAACTCCTGTGTGTTGGGGGATTTATATAGTTTTTTTCAGGAGACGCACCAAGCATTTCCTCAGGTACATTCATTTGAGGCTCAATGGTGATTCTAGCCTGCGCAGGAAGTGGTTTTTCTTGGGTCAAGTTAGTGTAAAACAAAGGAGGAGGGCAAAATATATTGGTCTCCATGTCCAACTCTGTGACTTCCTTATTTAGGGAGCTAACATTCCTCTCATTGCCAGCATTTGAACAAGTAACAATAGAATTGGTTTTGCCATTCTCCACAGAACCCACATTATCAGATTCGCCCTCACTTTGAAAAACTATTTCCTTCAAATCCTTCTGCGCTTCTGGGATTCCTAACCCCCCCAGCAGCCTATCAGCCTCTTTTGAGCTTGGCTGTGAGGCCGGCTGCTGTCTTTCCTGCGGGGTTTGGGGGCTGACCTCCGCTCCTCCTCCTGTCGCGGGGAAGGTGAGGGGTCGCTCAATATGGTCCAGCAGGTGGCTTCCCAGGTCAGTAAGGCGGTAGGCCAGTGCAATGTCCCCAGTCCGCGCGCCCACTCTATTACGCAGGGGGAAATGTCCTCGGTGAAGGTGGGAGCACCCGGAGGCGGCCGGCCCCACGACACCGTGGGCTGCGGTGGCCAGCGAGATGTCGCAGGCCCCCAGAAGCTGCGGTGCGGGAGTCGGGCGCCCGGGGGGCAGCTGTAGCAGCAAGGTGGCAAGCGGGGTCCGCAGGAGCCGGCGGTGCAGGGTGGCAGGGGGCAGGCGGAAGAGGCAAGACTTGCCGCGACCAAAGTGGATCACGCCGGGCCAGCGTTCCGGGACGGGCACGCCAGGACCGTCCGGAGGGTAAACCAGCAGCGTGGGAAAGTCCAGCAGGCGGAAGGCCACGGCGGGGCACAGAGCGCGCGGCGACGAGGCCTCCCCCGGCTCCTCTGCCTTCTCTTCCTCCCCCTGCTCCTCTGCCTTCTCTTCCTCCCCCTGCTCCGCTGCGGCAGCGGGGGGCGGCAGCAGCCGGGCTTCCAAACGCACCCAGTCCACCAGCAGCTCCAGCGAGAAGAGCCGCTCGGACGGCGCGGCCGCCATTACTGTTGCCCCAGGAAACGCCCCCGCGGGTTCCGCAAACGGGAAGCTGAAGCCCTGGGCTCTCGCGGGAACAAAAGGCCTCTCCGGCTGCTATCTCGCGAGATTAGCGGGACCGCTCCTGCAGATCCCCGGGAGTGCCTGCTTTGGGAATTTTGCTGCTCAATGTGTTTGGATCCTTTGTATGCATACTTGGTGTGCAACATTTTTCGCCTCCAAACTTGTATTAAGACAATTGTTGATAATAATGCCGGGGGTATAAGTGGTAAAATACAGGCAGTGAGTTTTTTTGGGTTATACTTTTATCACTGCAGATCTTACGTAATTTGGGGGTCAGATCAATATAGCTGAGGAAAATTGAAAGAAAATCAGGACTGTCCGTCCTTTCCCATGCTAAAGAAAGCCAGTTACTTACCTCTCCACAGTGGGCCTTCTCTGTGACTGCTGTCCCACCGAAAAGATGGTGACACTGCTCTGATGGGAAGCCCCTCACTGGTAAATTAGGGTAGTACTTAAGACCCACACACAGTGTGAATACACTGGCAAAAACTCTCCTTGGCTACACTTTGGTCAAGCTCCTCTAAACCTTTCCAACTAGGCTTTTGACCTTGGCTTCCAATCCTGTGGAGCCTGGAATCACCGAGTTGTAGTGAGAGTCTTGCTACAGCCGTTCAGAGAGAACCCCCAACCCCTTCATACCTGATTACCGTCGATATCTGATCAAATTTTTCGTTTTCTACCAGTGATATCTGACCACCCTGGCCTGCCTTCAGCAAGAATCCTATTAGGTCTGTTTAATCAGAACTCTTCCACCCCTGATGTTTCCTACTAGTAAGTTTCCATCCACTTGACCCGGCGCTCCCTTGGCTATAAATCCCCACTTGTCCCTGCTGTATTTGGAATTAAGCCTAGCTCTGTATTGAGGTCTCTTTTCTCTTATTGCAATAGTTTCTTAATACAATGTTTTTGCCACTTCAACTACTGTCTGGCCCTGTTTTTTATTTGACAACATTTTTAGCTGAGCAATCATGATGCATG
Source organism: Callithrix jacchus (assembly GCF_049354715.1). Classification (NCBI taxonomy): domain Eukaryota; kingdom Metazoa; phylum Chordata; class Mammalia; order Primates; family Cebidae; genus Callithrix; species Callithrix jacchus. The sequence continues at coordinate 52,228,564 of NC_133520.1, forward strand.
AGAGTAATGTTAATGATTCCATCATTAAAACAAATGTGTATACATAAATATACACACACATACAGAGACACAGAGATCTTACTGCTCTATCCAGATATTTTAAGAAACATACTCCTAACTTGAATACTCCTAACCTCCTCCTAGCTAGCCAGCTAGGAATCCAAGGCCAGCATATGGAGAGCCTTGAATGCCATGGTAAGGAATTTGGACTACATTCCATATAAATTGTTTTGACTGAATAAGTACATCATATCAATATTTGGAAATGTAGAGTGGGGAGGCATACAAAGGATGGATTCTACTAATTACAAATTAGATTCAGAGCAATCTATTAGAAGACTACTGCAGTGGTCTAAGTGACAGATAATTATGACCTGCACATGATCAGGGTTAGTGGAAATTAAAAAGTGGTAACAGAAGATGCATTTGTGATGGAGGAATTTTAAAATTTGGTGAATGGGAGAGAAAGGTCATAGGTGAAAAATTTCTGCTACAGAAGGTGAAAATATTGAGGAGGCACAGATGTGATGGAAAAAATAACTTTGAGTTTGGGATATGTAGAGTTGGAGGTACCTGCTGGGTGTTATATATATACAGCTTTATTCAGCTTTATAAATTATAGTTATATTATGTTAATTCAGTGCTGAGAAATACATTGTGAAGCTCAGGAGAAATTCTGGACTGCAGACACATGATGCTTTAGTGTGAAGACGTGAGATAGAAGTTTCATTGCGATGTATAAATACAAGATACTTCTCTTGGCTTTGAGAATCTTGCTGTATAATTGCAGAGGATGCATCCTCAATGGATAGATGATGGGGAGTCATTAAAAAATGACATAATTACAAGTGAAGAGCCGTAAGATATTGAGTCCATGTGCACCAGAGAAATACAGTAGACAAAATTCCTCATAGAAGACATCCTGTGGATAGCCTTTTGGGTAAGGTTAATAGTGTGCACTGGTAGCACTTGTATGTCTCTCATAGATCAATAGAAAAAGGCAAGTCACTCTTCTAGAAAGACGTTACTTCTGCAATAGGTAGTTTCTGCAATAATACATTCTCTACCCAGCTGTTCTACATGACTGGTACTATAATATATGAATAATATTTTATAATTGTAAATAATGCTAAAGGTAACAAATAAAATTTTGCCATGACAAATATTTTCCGCATGTTTCTACACCAGACGTGGAGAAGTAGCACAGTGCATAGCTGAGAGACTGGGTTCTGGAAGCACAGTCCCTGGTGCAAGTCCTGGTTCTGTCACCTTGTACTTGTTCCTGAACTCTGTGAATCATTATCCTCATTTGAAAAATATAGTTACAGTAACTACCTCATAAAAATATTATACGTGTTAAGTGAATTAATATTTACAAAACTATTAGAACAGTGCCCAGCATATAGCAAATATTTGCTAAAATAAATATTGTTTTATTTATTATTTGCCACATGGCAGACTTTTTAGCCAAGTGTTTAAAATACTGATATTATACTTAGCAAAAAATAATTTATCCAATATCAGCCCATTATTTTCAGTATGTAAAGGTTTTTATGCTCTGGGTTTTACTTTTCATGCAGGAGCTAGCTGTTTTTGTCACAAGTCAAGGTCAGGCTAGGCAAGAGGCTATGGATTGTTGAGATATAAAAAGCTACTGTAGCTGGGCGCGGTGGCTCACGCCTATAATCCCAGCACTTTGGGAGGCCGAGGTGGGTGGATCACGAGGTCAAGAGATCAAGACCATCCTGGTCAACAAGGTGAAACCCCATCTCTACTAGAAATACAAAAATTAGCTGGGCATGGTGGTGCGTGCCTGTAGTCCCAGCTACTCGGGAGGCTGATTGCTCTCCTGAGGCAGGAAAATTGCTTGAACCCAGAAGGCGGAGGTTGCAGTGAGCCAAGATCGTGCCATTGCACTCCAGTCTGGGTAACAACAGCAAAAAATCTCCGTCTCAAAAAAAAGCTACTGTCATTGGAGAAACAAGTGGGGAAGCACACAAGTAAAAAGTATGAATTTCAGTGTGTGCTATGCTGAGTTTGATACCTGATATAATCCCGGTAGATCTAAGTTAGATATATGGATATGAAACTTAGAAGAGCAATCTGGGCTGAAATTATAAGCTAGGAGACATCAAAATTTGGATGTCAACCTAATTTCTTCATATAAGACCTGCATTAGCATAGAAATAAGACATTATTTTCTTCTTTTATGTAAATTACTTTGAAACAGTGTATACTGCAAGAATTTTGACTTGATCGCTAATGATCAGATATCATGTTAACTACCTTTTCTAGGGTAAATAACCTCGGGGTGAGAAGGGGCACAGGAAGGCAGCATCATCAACTAAAGTAGTACAGCTTCGAGACATGATGGGGCTAATAATCTGGGGAGGAAGCAGAAACTGAATTAGTAAAACTCACGGAACTGTGTGAGTCTGGCTCTTTAGAGGCAAACTTGTCTATGTCATCATGGGGCTGTGAACCCCAAGGGATGGATTCAGCAGATGGATCATTGTCGCAGGGGCTGTAACAAAATGGCAGTCCTGGAGTTAAGTAGGAGAGCAGTATCATATCTGGAGCAGTTGGTCTAGTTTGGAGCAGAAGCCCAGATCTATGGGAAATGTCATGGGGCCTGGTAAAAGTCAAGTGCATGTCATGGATCCAACTTAATCTATGTAGCTTCAGACAATGGAAGGAAGCTCCCGGGCTGTTGAAGGAAGTGACTTGGCCATCCAGTTGTGTGGGCTGAACAAACACTGATTAGGAGAAGTTTTTCTCCTAATCATGAAAGGTCCAAGGCTTACTCTAGAAACACCAAATACTAATTCCACATCTCACTTTCAGGGACATCCTGCTGCCTACAGACATCCTGGCTTAATCAGGATCAGGTCTAGAACCAAGTATAACCACCCATAATTGGCAGTACAGAGGGGACTGAAGATGTCCTCTACTGCCAGGTGGAAGATACAGAGCTGAAGGACAAAGAACCTGGTGAATCTGACTAGGAGGAAATGAAATTCAACATCACTTATTTCAGAATAATTCTTTACACCACTGTTTCCTTTCCCCAACAGAAAGAATATAACACAAATGCCACATGATCTTACTTAGAAGTGGGTGCTAGACATTGAGTACACTTGGATGTAAAGATGGGAATGACAGACACTGAGGACTACAAGAGGAGAGAAGGTAGGGAAGGAGAGTTGGAAAACTACCTATCAGAGACTATGCTCATTATGTGGGGGAAGGGATCATTTGTCCACCAAACCTCAGTCACCTACAATTTAATAAAATAATGAAAGACCTAAAATAAAAAATTCTAGAGGAAAACTTCTTTAAAAAAATGTAATCTGCAGTCTTGAAAATAGAAATGTGAAAAGACCAAGTGAAAGCCTTTTTCCCCGACCATGGTTTAAAACCCCTAGCAGATGCTTGTTTGCATGGCAAGCCTGGGAACCTTAGCTCTTAGAATTCCCTGAGAGACAGACTGGGAAGTTGGGGGGTTCTTCTTACAGCTCCCTTTTCCTCAGGTTCTCCTCTATTGTCTCCCAAGGGTTGCATTTCAGGATTCTAGATACATACTGTATTTCTGGAGCAAGAAAATTTCAATCAGGAGCCGATTTCTAGTCATTCATTCAGGACTTCAGATAAAAGCCTGTTTAAAGCAGAAAGTTGCCCTGCCTCTAGACCTGATTAGAGGCTCCTGAAATCTAAGCCGGATATTTCCCTCTTTGCTAACTGGGTTACAAATGGACCTTACACAACTTAAACACCACAAATGACCAGAGCTTTAATAAGATTCTCCTTGACATGTTTCATCATTGGTAAAGACGACCTGACTCTATCTTCAGAATAAATCTCCTGTGTTTGAATGCGGATCTTTTTCTTTGTTTCCTGTCTTTTCATTCCCTTCTATTTCTGAATTTCTGGAAAGGGGGAATCATAGCTTTTCCATGTGTTGTCATTAAATCAGGGTCAGAGTTATGATCAGAACATGATTACCATTTCCAGTATCACAGATACAAAATAGCTGTGGCAAAGAAATGCAAATAATCTCAAAAATTCTGCGAAATGGTACCAAGACTCTGCACTGCATTTTCAATCTTTATTTTCAACTTGCTAGAACTTGATATTGGAAATTCATTTACTTAAGAAGAAGGAAAAGGAGAAAGATTAGAGGATGGAAGGAAGGGAGGGGCTGAGGGTTGGCGAGTAAACAGAGGAACTACTAGAGATTAAAGGGAAAGAATGGCCTAAACTCCACTCTGATAAATCTCTCTACCAGAAAGGAAGGGGAAAAAGAAATCATAAAGCATCCTAAGGTACTGGAAATTTATGAGTTTATTAATCAGCTAAATAGTATGTACAACTGGTAGGAGTGGTTTAGTGACAATTAGTGGACTGTCATTGGCAATTAGAAGTGTAGCATAGTGGAATCAACACAGGCTTTGAAGTTGAGCACTCCTGGATTAAAATGTCAGCCTCTTCATTTTATAACCAGCAAGTTCTTCAACTCTGGGAATTTTCTTCTGTATTCTCTCACAGATTTTCAGACTATGGTGTACATGCTAAAATGCAGAATCTTGGGTCCATCATCCAGAGATTTTGATTTCCTCGGTCTGAGGCAAGGCCCAGAAATATACATTTCTAACTACCATCCCAGATGATTCTGATAACAGGGAGTTACTGAACTTTTCTTTGAGAACAACCATCCTAGTTTCTGGAATGTTGCAGAGGGCCATCTTTCTGTCTAAGTATAATGCTGATCACATAGTAGCGTCATATACACAAGCAGCATAATCATGCCAATAGAACAGTATGAAAGATTTATGCATTTATGTAATCATAGCTCCTTCTTTCACACTTTCAGTGAGAAATGGAAGAAATAGAGTAGGCAACCTTTAGCAGTGAAGCATTACTGTCAACATGACACCATGCCAAGAGATGCCAATGTAGCAGCAACAACAGCAGCCTTAAGGGAGATACAACGTCCCATTAAGTACTCAGAAGAAGCTGCAGAAAGCCACCAGAGAAAGGTAGTTTATGAGCAACCCCCTCAGAAGCAGAACACTGCCTGTCAAGACACCATTGTTCTGCCCCAAGGAAAACTGGCTGCAGGTTCCTTGAACAGAGTACCCTTCTGCCTTCAGTTAGCGGGGAGGGCTGAAAGATAAAATCTTACTCATAAGTTCTTTCCTTCCCATACATATCAACACTAAGGAATTTTGGCCTAGACCATCCTGCCAAGATTCTATGTCAATAGTTACCCCAAGTAATAGAATTAGGTTTAAATTGGGTTTATTTTATTTTAAATTACTTGTTAAATAAAAATTATAGGAGGCCATTGTTTCAGACTAAGCTCCTGCACTAGGCTCCAACAGACTAGACCAAAAATCAAAATCCAGAATTTCCTGCTGCAGCTCCAGTTCACCAAACAGAAACTAAGTTATCTGACTGTCTCTGCACCAGGAGAAAGGGATAACTGCTTTAATCCTCATCATAAAAAGTAATGTGATATTAACCAGTTGGTTATTTCTCTATTCTATTTCCCTGCTCCTGCCTTACAAGGGACATAACTTTCAAATGAACAATTCACTCTGCGTTCTTGGTTTCTGCTTTCTTGGGCCCTTCTCTGTCTATAAAGCCTACCTCTTTGGCTCAGCTCTGTGAAACACCGATTCTATTTTGTGGAATGAAGTGTTTCTGGTTCTAGAATAGCACATAAAGCCAACTGAGATCTTTAAACCAAATTTGTTGCAATTTTGTCTTTTGACACTACTCACTCATAATTGAGATTCTTCTAAAAGAGAGCCAGCTGTTCTTTTCATAATTAGTAAGATATGGGAAATAAATCAAAAGTCTTGATAACTGTGTCAAGCAGATTTGTCCTTTAAGAGACCCTAACCAAAAATGGGAGCTTGGGGTACACTGAAATAGCTCTACAAAGAGGTGCCAGTTTTATCAGGCTTATCATATGTGTTTGGCATTGCATTAAGTCTCTTACAGACTGTATTTAATCTTCATAGCAACTCCAAGAAATTGTTGGCATACTCATAAGGAAACCAATGAAACTAACTTGGAGAGGTTAAATAATGTATTCAAAGTTAGATAGCAAGGAGGTGGTAAAGTATCATTAAAATATATTTCTGCCTGTCTTTTAAAAAAATAGCTTGTGTTCATCCCAGTAGATTCCTTCACCCTATTTGTTTATGCTCAAGGAAAGCATTAATATACAGGAAACTGATACTATCCAACTGGAAAATGTATTTGGGGGTACAAAGGAGCAATTTAATAATATCACAAGGAAACAAAGAGGCAAATGCTGAACATCTTAAGCTCTGTAAGAAAACAGACCCAGCTTAAGTAACAAATTAGGGCATGAAAAATGGGGCGGTAGAGAAGGGGCTTGCTCCAGATTAATTTTTAGCAGACACAAACATCAAATATAACATGTGCACCTTCTTTGAATTCTTAAATAAACCATCTGAACAAAAGGACATGTTTGTGACAACAGGGGTGATTTCATTACTGACCACTTTTAGATGATACAAAATAATTATAGTTTAAGGTTAAGTGTGTTAAACTCAAGAAGGTTAGCGATGCTGATGAAAAAACCAAACTGTAAAATATTTAAAGAGGTTTATTCTGAGCCAATATGAGTGACCATGGCCAGGGGTTGGGGAGAGTCTCAAGAGGTGTGCCTGAGGCAGTCAGGTTACAGGTTGGTTTTGTACATTTTAGGGAGACAGGAATTGTGGGGAAAATCATGTCAATACATGAAAGGTGTACACTAGTTCAGCCTAAAGAGGCAGGATATCTTGGAATGGGACCTTACAGGTGGACTCAAAGATTTTCTGATTGGCAATTGGTTGAAAGAGTTATGCTTTGTCTCAAAACTTGAAGTCAGTGGAAAGAGATGCTTGAGTTATGATAAGGGGAATTGTGAAGATGAAGGTTCTTGTTATGAAGATGAAGCCTCCAGGTAACATTCTTCAAAGAAACTAAGTAGTAAATGTCGCTTTTCAGACCTTAAACAGTGTCAGACTCTTAGTTCATCTCCCCTAGATCCAGCAAAGGCCTGGCTTCATTAATGGAGCTTCTCTACAGATGCAAATTTCCTCCAGCAAAGACAGCTTTCAGGGCTATTTCCAAATATGTCAAATAAATATATTTTGGGATAAAATATTTTTATGTCCTTCAGGGACTTCTCTCTGTCATGTGATGCTATACAGAGCCAGGTTGGAATTTGGTATCTTAGTGCTACAAATAGTCAGCTTTTGAGTCTTATTATCTCTGTTTTAATGTTAATGCTGGTCAGGGGTGCCTAACTCCCAAAAGGAGGGGTGTTATGAGGCATGTCCAGCCTCCCTTCCCACCATGGCTGGGGATTCAATTTTTTATGTTGCTCTGGGGTCCCCTTGGCCCAGTGGGGAGGGTTTCATTCCATTGGTTGCTGGAGGGCTTAGGATTTTACTTTTAGTTTACAGCTATGAGAATACTCGTGCAGATAAGAGCTGCAAGCTTAAGTGGTAGGACTGAAATGAATGCTTGGAATTTGCTTTATGATACCTCAGGGAAAAAGAAAAATTGCATAAGAAAAGCCAATGCAGGCCGGGCACGGTGGCTCAAGCCTGTAATCCCAGCACTTTGGGAGGCAGAGGCGGGTGGATCACGAGGTCAAGAGATCGAGACCATCCTGGTCAATATGGTGAAACCCCGTCTCTACTAAAAATACAAAAAAATCAGCTGGGCATGGTGGCGCGTGCCTGTAATCCCAGCTACTCAGGAGGCTAAGGCAGGAAAATTGCCTGAACCCAGGAGGCGGAGGTTGTGGTGAGCCGAGATCGCGCCATTGCACTCCAGTCTGGGTAATGAGCAAAAACTCTGTCTCAAAAAAAAAAAAAAAGAAAAGAAAAGCCAATGCGGCAAAATCTTGACAATTATGGAATCTATGAAGTAGGCATATAAAGTTACTTATGAGTATTTTCTGTACTTCAGTGGATGTTTTAACCTTTTTATAAACAGTGCATTTTCTTTTTCACAAGTTTCAGATTAGCTGTAAAAGACTGTGAACTTGAGTAAAGCACCAGATATCAGTAGTGTAGAAACTAATCATCATATGTAATCATGTTTCCAGGGGAAAAGGCTTTTTATTGCTGGATCTTCGAGAATCTAGAATATCCAGAATTAAGTTCTGATAGCTATCCTGGGTAGCCACTTAAAATGAGGGATATTTGTAAGTAGGTCACATATATATAGCATGCCTCCTTTTTATAGATCTTAAAGGCCAAGCATGTTTGGAACTCCTTCTGCCCTTGCCTCATTTCTCAATGCCAACCACTGCAAGGTGGGGAGGCAGGGTGGCAGGAAGGGAGCCCTCATTACCTCTTCTTTTGAATGTATATATTATCTTTTCATTTACCTCTGTCAACCAGCTATTTTAGGGTAACAGCCACAATTTACACTGAAAAGTTTATTTTTCCTTAAAACATACATGTGTTTATCATGTTTTGAACTGGAAATTCAGAAGGCAAATTCAGATCAGTAGGTACCAAGCCCTTTTTATTTTTTTGAGATGGAGTTTCACTCTTGTTACCCAGGCTGGAGTGCAATGGCTCCATCTCAGCTCACTGTAACCTCTGCTTCCCAGGTTCAAGCAATACTCCTGCCTCAGCCTCCCAAGTAGCTGGGATTACAGGCATGCGCCACCATGTCTGGCTAATTTTTATATTTTTACTAGAGACGGGGTTTCACCATGTTGGGCAGCCTTTCTCGAACTCCTGACCTTGGGTGATCCACCCACCTCGGCCTCCCAAAGTGCTGGGATTACAGGCATGAGCAACCACGCCTGGCCGGTACCATGCTTTATATGTATCATAAAATTCTAAGGACATAGGAATGTATTTTCGAATTTTAAGTAACAAAAACATGAAATAACTTACCTCCTTATCAACACGGGAACTTCCAAGACCAGATCCTAAGCAACTTATTCACTTTTATTCCAACCATTTGCTGTTCCTTGGTCATACACTATCTGTTTCCCATTCTCAGTGCTAGTATCTATAGCTTATACTCCCTTCACCTTGGATGCCCTCCTCTACTTCTCCACAGATCTTAAACACCATCGTTCTTTAAAGTCTAAATCAAATGCTAAGTCTTTTCAAACATTCTTTCTGGGTAGTTCTGGCTGTAAGTGATCTTTTCTCTTCCCTGCTGCACTTAATCTCCTTGTGAACTATTATTTCTGTCTTGTATTTTCACTCTTATACACATGAGTTATTGCCTCCAGTTCTCTATTAGCCCCTTGACAATGTTATTTTTAATTTTTTTGCATGCCTGCAGCAGTAAACACAGTGCGCTGTTTCTAGACATAGTATTTGTATATATAATATTTGATATAATAAATTAATAAATGAAAAATATAATTCCTTATGGGACTTGCTTGTGTAGAACACAAAGTTCAGAAAATATTATGAGCTAAAAATTTATAAACATTTAAAAGAAGCTATGATGATTCCCAGTTTTCAGTGTTCTTTGTGTAGAATGCATTTTATCTAAGCCGAGGAGCAGCTCACAGAATGTTCAGGACTTTCAAAGAGGCCCTACTGCGTTCAATTTGCCTTAGATTTTGAAGTTATGGTTGACTGGATCCAAGGCCTTCGGTAGTTAGATGAAAGTAAACAGGATTAAGCGTTCTCCTCTCCATGACAATTTTATGACATGCAGGACTTCTCTGCAGGTTTCCTTTCTGTGCAGACACCGGATGTGAACATTCTTTGAAGACTCCTCAGTGCCCACAAGACAGCAGGAGGCATGGGACCCCTACTGCGACCATGGCTGAGGTTGTAAATGACACCATGCAACTGGAAGCTCTGCCTCCTTTTAAATGATTACCCTTAATAGACGCAACCTCCAAATTAAACTGTAATTCAGCCTAGCTAAAAATAGACTCCCTGTTCACTCGCCTTAGGATTTCTCAAATTGTTCCTCCCGCTCTTTGAAATGTCAGTCTTCTCTTTTGTTTCTCTACTTCCCACCTGCATAGCCTGGCATATTGGGGCAGTGCTACTTGTCATAAATAGAAAGAACTAAGGCTATTCAACTCACATGTCCCAGGCCCCACATGAAAGGGAATGGTCTTACCTACCACTCATTAGGATGGCTACAAGCAAAAAAAAAACAGAAAATAAGAACTGTTTCCAAGAATGTGGGAAAGTTGGAACCCTTGTCCACCATTGGTGGAATTATAAAATAGTGCACCTGCTGTGGAAATAAGTTTGGTGGTGGCATGCACTGAATTGTGCCCCCAAAATTCATATATTAAAGTCCTAACCCCTAATGTGACTGTACTATATTTAGATACATTCTTTAGATACAAAGCCTTGCAAAGATATTTAGGGTGTTGAATTACAGTGCCACACTATAGGTCCTTCGCAGTTTATATTCTTACAAGGAAAACCAATAGGACTGGTTCCCACATAAGAAAAGTTACAAGAAATGTGGGTCCTCCACCCACCACATAACTCCACCCCCACAGATCCCCTCCACCCACATTGCACCTCCATGCTGACAGATCACCCTCCCCCATACAGCACCTCCATGCTGACAGTTCACCCTCCCCCACACTGCACCTCCATGCTGACAGATCACCCTCCCCCATACAGCACCTCCATGCTGACAGTTCACCCTCCCCCACACTGCAACTCTATGCTGACAGATCACCCTCCCCCACACTACACCTCCATGATGACAGATCACCCTCCCCAACACTGCACCTCCATGCTGACAGATCACCCTCCCCCATACAGCACCTCCATGCTGACAGTTCACCCTCCCCCACACTGCACCTCCATGCTGACAGATCACCCTCCCCCATACAGCACCTCCATGCTGACAGTTCACCCTCCCCCACACGGCACCTCCATGCTGACAGATCACCCTCCCCCATACAGCACCTCCATGCTGACAGATCACCCTCCCCCACACTGCACCTCCATGCTGACAGATCACCCTCCCCCATACAGCACCTCCATGCTGACAGATCACCCTCCCCTACACTGCACCTCTATGCTGACAGATCACCCTCCCCCACACTGCACCTCCATGCTGACAGATCACCCTCCCCAACACTGCACCTCTATGCTGACAGATCACCCTCCCCCACACTGCACCTCCATGCTGACAGATCACCTTCCCCCACACTGCACCTCCATGCTGACAGTTCACCTTCCCCCACATAGCACCTCCATGCTGACAGATCACCCTCCCCCATACAGCACCTCCATGCTGACAGATCACCCTCCCCCACACTGCACCTCTATGCTGACAGATCACCCTCCCCCACACTACACCTCCATGCTGACAGATCACCCTCCTCCACACTGCACCTCCATGCTGACAGATCACCCTCCCCCATACAGCACCTCCATGCTGACAGATCACCTTCCCCCACACTGCACCTCCATGCTGACAGATCACCCTCCCCCATACAGCACCTCCATGCTGACAGTTCACCCTCCCCCACACTGCACCTCCATGCAGACAGATCACCTTCCCCCACACTGCACCTCCATGCTGACAGATCACCCTCCCCCATACAGCACCTCCATGCTGACAGATCACCCTCCCCTACACTACACCTCCATGATGAATGATCACCCTCCCCCACACTGCACCTCCATGCTGACAGATCACCCTCCCCCATACAGCACCTCCATGCTGACAGATCACCCTCCCCCATACAGCACCTCCATGCTGACAGATCACCCTCCCCCACACTGCACCTCCATGCTGACAGATCACCCTCCCCCACACTGCACCTCCATGCTGACAGATAACCCTCCCCCACACTGCACCTCCATGCTGACAGATCACCCTCCCCCACACTGCACCTCCATGCTGACAGATCACCCTCCCCCATACAGCACCTCCATGCTGACAGATCACCCTCCCCTACACTGCACCTCTATGCTGACAGATCACCCTCCCCCACACTGCACCTCCATGCTGACAGATCACCCTCCCCTACACTACACCTCCATGATGACAGATCACCCTCCCCTACACTGCACCTCCATGCTGACGGATCACCCTCCCCCACACTGCACCTCCATGCTGACAGATCACCCTCCCCCACACTACACCTCCAGGCTGACAGATCACCCTCCCACACACTGCACCTCCATGCTGACAGATCACCCTCCCCCACACTACACCTCCAGGCTGACAGATCACCCTCCCACACACTGCACCTCCATGCTGACAGATCACCCTCCCCCATACAGCACCTCCATGCTGACAGATCACCCTCCCCCATACAGCACCTCCATGCTGACAGATCACCCTCCCCCACACTGCACCTCCATGCTGACAGATCACCCTCCCCCACACTGCACCTCCATGCTGACAGATCACCCTCCCCCACACTGCACCTCCATGCTGACAGATCACCCTCCCCCACACTGCACCTCCATGCTGACAGATCACCCTCCCCCACACTGCACCTCCATGCTGACAGATCACCCTCCCCCATACAGCACCTCCATGCTGACAGATCACCCTCCCCCACACTGCACCTCCATGCTGACAGATCACCCTCCCCTACACTACACCTCCATGATGACAGATCACCCTCCCCTACACTGCACCTCCATGCTGACGGATCACCCTCCCCCACACTGCACCTCCAGGCTGACAGATCACCCTCCCACACACTGCACCTCCATGCTGACAGATCACCCTCCCCCACACTACACCTCCAGGCTGACAGATCACCCTCCCACACACTGCACCTCCATGCTGACAGATCACCCTCCCCCATACAGCACCTCCATGCTGACAGATCACCCTCCCCTACACTGCACCTCCATGCTGACAGATCACCCTCCCCCACACTGCACCTCCATGCTGACAGATCACCCTCCCACACATTGCACCTCCATGCTGACAGATCACCCTCCCCCACACTACACCTCCAGGCTGACAGATCACCCTCCCACACACTGCACCTCCATGCTGACAGATCACCCTCCCCCATACAGCACCTCCATGCTGACAGTTCACCCTCCCCCCACTGCCCCTCCATGCTGACAGATCACCCTCCCTCACACTGTACCTCCATTCTTACAGATCACCCTCCCCCATACAGCACCTCCATGCTGACAGATCACCCTCCCCCATACAGCACCTCCATGCTGACAGATCACCCTCCCCCACACTGCACCTCCATGCTGACGGATCACCCTCCCCCACACTGCACCTCCATGCTGACAGATCACCCTTCATCCACCATGTACCTCCACCCAGAATATACTTTTCTGTTCTAAAAGCACCATTCCTTATCTCACCTTTATCTTCCCTCTACTTTTTTCTTGTTTCTTTACTGTGGTCATAGCTTCTTTATTGATGTCTTGAGATTATTTTAGTTATCTTATGTTTGTGGATATTTGTGAGTGACTATTATTGCTGTTAAAAATACTGTTAATGTTTTCTTAAAATGCCTCTTCTTTAAAAGGAAATTAATAACATATTTCATTTGCTCTATCAGGCACTGAAAGAAGTATTTTTTTTTCTTGAGATGGAGTCTCATTCTGTCACTCGGGCTGGAGTGCAATGGTGCAATCTCATCTCACTGCAGCCTCCATCTCCTGGGTTCAAGCAATTCTCCTGCCTCGGCCTACCAGGTAGCTGGGATTATAGTCATACAGCACCACACCTGGCTAATTTTTGTATTTTCAGCAGAGACGGGGTTTCGGCCAGGCTGGTCTTGAACTCCTGACCCGGGGCAATCAACTTGCCTGGGCCTCCCAAAGTGTTGGAATTACAGGAGTGAGCCACTGCGCCTGGCCAAAAGAAGTATTCTTGTCTTCACCTTGAATTATATTGTTTGTGAGTGTCTATTTTATCCTCCAAACCTAGATGTTTTTGTTTTGAGTTTTGATTTCATGATTTTTCCTAAGTAAAATTGTACAACTCATCTTTGGGTGTTTTGTATACATGTTAATATGAATGCATTTGTTGTAAATTTATTTTGTAATTTAGATCTTCCATGATTTTAGATTTCAGATGACAACTGATTTATGTCTAAAACCTTATTGCCTAAAAATCACTAATTTAAATGAATTTGTACTAAGCAGGGTAGGGAGAGAGATAATTTGGGATTTTATGTTGTTTAATTTTGTCAGCTGGACTAATAATTTCAATGCTGGATACTTAATTGAATAAAAATCATGAAGCTTTGGTCCTTTTGTATTGCAGCTTCTATGAATTCCATAAGCACATTCTAAAAATGTATTATATATTGATGTACTGGACTGTCCTAAAGTCTTTTCACAAAGCAGTAGCTCTCTATTAGGTTTTTATATGTAAATGATCGTCAATGCAAAAAATCACTTAACTTGGCACTCACTACAAATTAAAGAAAACAAGTATTAAGTATATTGAAAACATACCCAGACAAAATTTAAAAATGTATCATGGATATAGTTGCGAAACTTGAGAATTGTGGACACTCATAAAGATTTTAACATTTTAGCATTGAATTGTTCTCCAGTTCTGGGTTTCTTTTGTACCATCTTCTGATGATCAGAAACTGGATTTCTGACCTATGCAACATCAGAGTCAGTGTGACTATTTAATTTGACAGATTTCTAATTAAAATGAGGTCAGGATATATCATTTCATATGAAGGATCATTGTCTTTTTAAAAGCCAAATAGGTTGGACACAGTGGCTCACGCCTGTAATCCCAGCACTTTGGGTGGCCGAGGTGGGTGAGTCACCTGAGGTCGGAAGCCAGTCTGACCAACATGGAAAAACCCTGTCTCTACTGAAAGTACAAAATTAGCTGGGCGTCATGGTGCATGCCTGTAGTCCTGCCTGCTCAGAGGCTGAGGCAAGAGAATCGCTTGAACCTGGGAGGTGGAGGTTGCAGTGAGCTTAGATCCGCCATCGCACTCCAGCCTGGGCAACAAGAGCAAAACTCCGTCTCAAAAATAAATAAATAAATAAATACAATTCTATTTAATTTCTCTGCACTCTAAGTAAAAAGAGTAACATTACGATCCCACAAGTAAATGTGGCTCCCCCTTTCAATTCCTTCACAATTCTCCTAACCTGGAATATTATCTTCCAAGGGTTATAAATTACAGGTTCTTTAGAGGGCAAAGCGCAGTCCTTTACTTGGGGTTTCAAGTACAAGGAGTAGATTTCCTGTCTGGAATCACTGGAAAGCCAAAACAACTCTTAATATTTAACTTCCTTATAAAAATATTTTCTTTCTTAAAAAGGAAAATTATAGGTAAGTATTTTGATGTAGAAACCTAGGACAGGGCCAGGCGTGGTGTCTCATGCCTGTAATCCCAGCACTTTGGGAGGCCAAGGTGGGGATCACGAGGTCAGGAGATCGAGACCACACTGGCCAACACGGTGAAACCCTGTATCTACTAAAAATGCAAAAATTAGCTGGGTGTGGTGGTGCACACCTGTAATACCAGCTACTCAGAGGCTGCAGCAGGACAATCTCTTGAACCTGGGAGGTGGATATTACAGTGAGCCAAGATGGTGCCAGTGCACTACAGCCTGGTGACAGAGAGACTCCATCTCAAAAGAAAGAAAGAAAGAAAGAGAGAGAGAGAGAGAGAGAGAGAGAGAGAGGGAGGGAGGGAGGGAGGGAGGGAGGGAGGGAAGAAAAAAGAAAGAAAGAAAGGGAAGGAATAAAAAAGAAAGAAAGAAAGGAAAGAAAAAGTAAGAAAGAAAAAGAAAGAAAGAAAGAAAGAAAGAGAGAAAAGAAAGAAAGAGGAAGGAAGGAAGGAGGGAAGAAAGAGAAAGAAAGAAAGAGAGAGAAAGGAAGGGAAACTAGGACAGAAAATTCCCCAGAGATAGAAGACTGTTTGGCAGAGTGATGCCTGAAAGTCCAGGGCTGTAAGTTATACCTTTTGTTCCACCATGAGTCGGCCTGGAGGCAGTCCCAGTCCTCGGGGCCTTAGCTTTCTAGCGTACATGTGGGACAAAATAACATAATAGATCATCTTACTTCACAGAGATGATGTGAAAACCAATGACCTCAAGTTGGAAAAGATTTAAATTGCTTGAGAAAGTGAGGACAATAAAAACACTAGTGATTGTTACTATAACAATTATAATAATATATGATTCTGCAAGTGCAGTGCTGTAGCCCTGTGGGTGCTTACTAAATATTAATCAAATGAATTAATGCACAAATAAAAGATTCATGGTTTAAAAATAATTTTTAAAAATCACCTTATTTCCAAGATTGAAAAGTACTATGAACATTTGAATTGTTTTTATTTTATTTTTTAACTAAAAAATGTTTTATTTTCTATCCCTAACTTTAACCCTAATGTTGCTTTTTAAATGTGTGTGCTTTCATACAATCTTTCACAAAATGTCTAAAATACTGTATGAGGGGCCAGTTGCAGGGGCCGTTGCCTGTAACCCCAGCACTTTAGGAGGCTGAAGTGGGAGGATTGAGCCTGGGAGTTTGAGAGCAGACTGAGCCACAGAGTGAGGTCCTGGATTTATAAAATCAGCCAGGCATAGTCATGCGCACTTGTGCTCTCAGCTACTGAGGAGGCCGAAGCGGGGAATCTCTGGAGCCCTGGAGTTAAAGACTACAGTGAACCATGATTGCACCACTGCACTCCAACTTGGGTGGCAGAGTGAGACCCTGAGTCAAAAAAATAAATAAATAAAACAAAAAACTGTACGAAGCTATATTGTGCATTTTCTGGTCTTACCACTGACAGAGCTAAGAATGGCAACTCTATTTTAAAAGTCGAATTTGTGGTGCCTAACTATACATCTCAAGTATGTTGGCTTTTGTCCATTCCAGGGTTCTGTGGCTACCCAAGGAAAGCGGCACTGGATTTTGTAATCACATGTCTATCTTTTTTTTTAGATGGAGTTTTGCTCTTGTTACCCAGGCTGGAGTGCAGTGGTGTGATCTCGGCTCACTGCAACCTCCGCCTCCTGGTTTCAGGCAATTCTCCTCCCTCAGCCTCCCGAGTAGCTGGGACTACAGGCGCGCACCACCATGCCCGGCTAATTTTTTGTATTTTTAATAGAGACAGGGTTTCACCATGTTGACCAGGATGGTCTCGAGCTCTTGACCTCGTGATTCACCTGCCTCGACCTCCCAACGTGCTGGGATTATAGGTGTGAGCCACAGCGCCCAACCTGTGATATCTTTTAAAAGAAAAACGATTAATGTTTCTAGGGAGTAGGATAACTTTTTCATGTCATGTAGAAGGCGATTTAGACAGATGAATAGGAAATCACTAGGTCCTATGTAACTTTGTTTCCCAAATATTTTACTAGATCTTCTTTACTTCATCCCTGATGTTCCTGCCTGAGATAAAACCTAACTCCCATGCATTGCTCTCCTGATCTCACTCCCTTCCTCCTTCCCAATCTAGGCCCCAGCCATTGGATTCACTGTGCCCACCCTGCGCTGTGGGCACACTGAATCCTTGCAGTTCCTCAAACAGGATTTGCTCTCATATCCTGTACATCTTTGCATATACTGTTTTTCCCCCCTGAAATTTTCACCTACCTTCCCCTCCCTGTCTATCTCATAAGCACAGTTAGGAAGATGCTCATTTTGGAGCTGAATGGTCTCTGTTCAAATCTCTGCTTTGTTACTTCCTAGGTATATAAGCTTAGGCAAGTTCATCTCTTTTCCTTTTTTTTTTTGAGATGGAGTCTCGTTCTGTCACCTAGGCTGGGGTGCAGTGGTGAGATCCCAGCTCACTGCAACCTCCACCTCCCGGGTTCAAGTGATTCTCCTGCCTCAACTTCCTGAGTAGCTGAGACTACAGACACCCACGACCATGCCTGGCTCATTTTTAAATTTTTAGTAAAGACAGTGTTTCGTTATGTTGGCCAAGCTGGTCTTGAACTCCTGACCTCAGGTGATCCAGCACCTTGGCCTCCCAAAGTGCTGGGATTACAGGCATGAGCCACCATGTCCAGCCACAAGTTCATCTCTGTAAGCCTCATTTTCTTATCTGGAAACAAGGACAATGAAAGTATTTAATTTAATTAAGTTGCTGTGAGAGTTAAATAAGACAATGAATGTGATTGGCATTATATATCATATGTTCTAAATACTCAGTACTGTTTTACCCATTATTAAGGTTACAAGTATTATTACCATTTATTTATAACAATTCTACTTCTCATCTCCATGTGGCAATCATGTTTGCTGGGGATGCAAGGTTACATTTCATGGGGAGATCAGTGCCACTGCCTAGTCCCTGTGGGTAGCTCAGGAAATCCTAGAGATGTGGAGATAATTTTATTGATGAGATGGCAGCTGATAACATACTTTTCTCTTTTTC
The DNA here is from genome assembly GCF_049354715.1 of Callithrix jacchus. Lineage (NCBI taxonomy): Eukaryota > Metazoa > Chordata > Mammalia > Primates > Cebidae > Callithrix > Callithrix jacchus. Next base: position 52,246,922 of record NC_133520.1, read on the forward strand.
ACTGCATTTCTCTATAAGACCAAGCCAGAACTTTGGTTCCCATGCTCTTCAGGAACATCAAAGAAGCAACGAATGAATGGCACTGAGTGGAAGATGTCTGGACTGACAGTAAGGAACTTGGATCTGTAGCTTTAATGCTGTCATTAATCAGTTATTCTTGGACAAATGACACCACCTCCCTGGGCCCAGATCTTGATTTATTTAAAAACAAAAGAGGACTGCATTCTGCCATCTCTAAGTATCTTTCCAACTCTGGGATCCTGGGATTCTCATTCTGTATTTGCTGTTAGTAGGCTCATGAGGCATCATGTGTGTGCCAAGTCAGGACCCTGCTCCACCTGGTATATGGAGAGGCCAGGCAGTGCCACAGTATCCAATATCGTAACTACAAATAGGACTGGCCTAGAAATTCTGAGGCAAATGGTTTCCCTGCCGTGTTTCTGAATCTTATTGCTATATTTTCTTTTGTTTTGTTTTTAATATTACTTATTATGTAAGATAGAAAGAGAATCTTTTTCAATGCACACAGTTAAATAAATAAGATCTTTTAACATCATGCTAATGGGAGGTCAATAGCATAGTATCCCTTCATAGAAGTTGCCAAAGTCTAACAAAGAAGGAGTATACAGGAGAGTGTCAATATCTTTGTTTTTCAATTCAGTCTCTTTTACTTTTTATCCACTCGGCAGTGCATTCTCAGAAGGGGCAATACAAGTGTTTTATTGTCCCGTTTAAGATTCAATGGGCCAAACAATCAAATAACAACAAACAGCCCGTGCAAACATTCCCAACAAGCCATCAAAAACATTTCTTGAAGCTTTAGTTGTACAGAAGGTTTAGGAAACATAAATTTGCTGTTTGGGATTAGCCCTGATGTACTTCTTGGTTCTAACACAGATGAGCAAGAAGTCAAAAATAGAAACCACTTTGAAGAAACTCTGGGGCCCTAAGTGTAAGTCCCCTTGTAAGATGACTTTATTAATACTAAAAATCCTCCAAGGTTCCTCCCCTACAGTCATGACAGATGCCTTTGAAAGTCTCCCCACAGTGGGAAGACTTCTGAAAATTTTTTCCTGCACTTTGTGGAGTTTACAAAAACTACAGGAGTAGCCTCCACTGCATTTGTCAAGCAAGAAGTAATTGGAAACAGCAGGTAGTGGTGGCGCCTTAGTCACTGAAAGAAGTCTGCCAATTGACGCATGGGGTGCTGAGGTTGGGAGCTCCCATTAGAGCTCCTGGGTGGTATTTAGGTACAGTAAATCCCCTGCATGTCTGGGTAACTGGATTCCTAAATCTTAAAACTATTTTCATCCACTAACAAGAGAATTGAAGTAGAATGGAATCTACTAGGAAAACTTGCTTTGTTTCTAAATATTTGTTGAATGGAACATTGTAAGTATGATTTTGAAATGTCTCATGTAGCCATGTCCGTTGGAAAAAAATCCTCTTTCTATCATAGGCTGTGAGATTAAAAACAAAACAAAATATAGCAAAAAGATTCGGAAACACGGCAGGAAAGCCGTATGTCTCAGGATTTCCAGGCCAGTCCTATTTCCAATTACGATATCATACTGTGGTCCCCAAATTCTTATAATATTTAAGAAATTCTAAGAGCATCTAGACTGTATAATTTAGAGTGCCTCTCAGATACAAATATAATATACAAAATCCTTGTTCAGCCTGATCTGCGATTCAGAAAAATATAGTCACCACAATGGGAGACCCATAAAGTACCATAACACTATAGTCAGTGTCAGATAGTCTCCTAAAGGTGTTGGACGGAGAATTGAAGCTTGGCCTGGATGGATCTATTTAAAGATAGATGAGAGGCAAGAGGTGACTAAAGAAATTAAGACTTGATTATTGGCAGAAAAGCTGAAAGTCTTTGTGATACTTAATCTACAGTAGAAAATATTAAGATATGTAACAATTTCCACAAGAAATATTGGGTTTCTCTCAGCAGAAACCCTACAAGCCAGAAGAGAGTGGGGGCCAATATTCAACATCCTTAAAGAACAGAATCTTCAGCCCAGAATTTCATATCCAGCCAAACTAAGCTTCACAACTGAAGGAAAAATAAAATCTTTTATGAACAAGCAAATACTCAGAGATTTTATTACCACTAGGCCTGCTTTACAAGAGCTTGTGAAAGAAGCATTACACATAGAAAGGAACAACCAGTATTAGTCTTTCTAAAAATACACCAAAAAGTAAAGAGCACCAACATAAAGAAGAATTTATATCAATGAATGGACAAAACAGCCAGTTAACATCAAATGGCAGTAATCCTAAATTTAAATCAACTAAATCCCCCAATCAAAAGATATAGCCAAAACCCAACAGTATGCTACATCCAGACCCATTTCACATGCAAGGATACACAAAGACTCAAAACAAAGGGATGGAGAAACATTTACGAACCAAATGGAGAGCAAAAACAAATAAATAAATAAAATGCAGGAGTTGCAATTCTCGCATCTGATAAAATAGATTTTAAAGCAACAAAGATATAGTGGTAAAAGGATGCAACAAGAAGAGCTAATGATCCTAACACCCAGATACATATGACCCATAAAGAGACAGACTCCCTAGACTCCCACACAATAATAGTGGGAGACTTCAACATCAATATTAGATAGATCAACAAGACAGAAAATTAATAAGGATATCCAGGACTTGAACTCAGATCTGGAACAAGTAAACTTAATAAACATTTATAGAACTCTCCACTTTAAACACACAAAACATACATTCTTGTCAGTACCACATTACACCTACTCATAGGTTTAAATGAAATATTGATCGGCCATTATTAAGCACAATTATTGGCAGAAAAGAGGTTTTCAATACCCATTTTTAGAATAAAGCAACATTCCCGTTCTCTCTCCCTCTTTTTCTTTCTCTTTTTTCCTCTCCAAAAAAAAAAAAAAAAGAAATATTATGGGCAATGAAACCTGTACTGTATATTATTTACTTGATGTTTGGTGAGAGTTGGCATACCACGCCCAAATGGATTTGTGTAAATTTATACACATACTCTTGAGCTGCATGCTTTGTGTGTCCAACTCTATGTAACTGCTCCCATGGTGAATGGAGAGGAGAGCACAAGCAAAGGCATGGAAGCTGGACACATCCTATGCCTTCTGAGAGCCTCCAGAGTACTGGCTGGCATCGTTGGGGCATGGAGGGATACAGGGCATACAATAGGAGCTGGGGCTGGAAGGGCAGGAAAAATTCAGACAAGGTAGAGACCTGTGCCCTTTGTGACCATCTGTATACCATGAGGTGGTAGCTGAGGGATAGATTCTTTGACTCTGGAACACTGATAGATGTACTGGCTTACAGATGCTGCTCACTGCAGCTTCATAGATACATTATATTGGCAGTGGCTCTCCGTTCACAGCTAGGTGTAGAAAAAGGAATTATGGGCCGAGCGCGGTGGCTCAAGCCTGTAATCCCAGCACTTTGGGAGGCTGAGGCGGGTGGATCACGAGGTCAAGAGATCGAGACCATCCTGGTCAACATGGTGAAACCCCGTCTCTACTAAAAATACAAAAAATTAGCTGGGCATGGTGGCGCGTGCCTGTAATCCCAGCTACTCAGGAGGCTGAGGCAGGAGAATTGCCTGAACCCAGGAGGCGGAGGTTGCAGTGAGCCGAGATCATGCCATTGCACTCCAGCCTGGGTAACAAGAGTGAAACTCCGTCTAAAAAAAAGAAAAAAGAAAAAGGAATTATGAAATTGACCACCACAGAAAAAAACAGGGTAAGTGTTAAGAAGACATTCTTGGCTAGAGCAATGGTAAAATGCAATTTTAAATAAGATGATGATTTGTTTTTTTATGGAGTACAACTGTCCAACAAGCAGGAGGATGGAGAAAACAATTTTGTGGATGACTTTCTCACCCTGTGCTGTCGGGCTATTTTTTTTTTTTTTTTTTGAGACGGAGTTTCGCTCTTGTTACCCAGGCTGGAGTGCAATGGCGCAATCTCGGCTCACCACAACCTCCGCCTCCTGGGTTCAGGCAATTCTCCTGCCTCAGCCTCCTGAGTAGCTGGGATTACAGGCACGCGCCACCACGCCCAGCTAATTTTTTGCATTTTAGTAGAGACGGGGTTTCACCATGTTGACCAGGTTGGTCTTGATCTCTCGACCTCGTGATCCACCCGCCTCGGCCTCCCAAAGTGCTGGGATTACAGGCTTGAGCCACCCCGCCCAGCTGTCGGGCTATTTTGAAGAAGAATAATTACAACGGGGAACAAAGGTCGCTTAACAAACAGTTATGACAACACTGCCTCTTTTTATGTGGCTTCCTTTGTAGAGAAAATTCAGCCAGAATCAAACCCAAGGGAAAAGGATTCTGGAAGATATATGGGTCCAAGCACTGATGGAGTTGAAGAACTGATAACATATTATGGGCTTGTAGACTAGAGGGTTTTGTTTGTTTGTTTTGAAATGGAGTCTCCCTCTCTTGCCCAGGCTGGAGTGCAGTGGTGCCATCTTGGCTCACTGCAACCTCCATCTCCCAGTTCAAGTGATTCTCCTGCCTCAGCCTCCTGAGTAGCTGGGATTACAGGCTCATGCCACCACACTCATCTAATTTTTGTACTTTCAGTAGAGATGGGGTTTCGCCATGTTGGCCCAGCTGATCTCGAACTCCTGGCCTCAGGAGATCTGACTGCCTCTGCCTCCCAAAGTGCTGGGATTACAGGCATGAGCCACCGCACCCGGCCTAGACTAGAGTTATTTAAGGAACACACAGGTGCTCTTATGAACTTAGTCCAATAGGAAGATCGTGTCTTTCTCTGGCTGTGGACCAATGTTGTCAATATGGTGTTAGAAAGTCTTATGGGAGCACATATCAGTCAACTCCTCATGTTAAACAATGCTCTAGGCCAAGGTCGCTAACCTCCTTAAATGGGGTCCACATTTTCCTAAAAATTGAATATTCAACCATGTAACTATAATTTCTGAATTTTTTCTTAAAACTAGCTTTCTTCCTTCAGATTTTAGAATAGCTCTCTCCAACGTCTCCTTTGTCCCAAAGCCTGTTGCATAATTCTAATGACTTACGACTTTCGGTAGTCTTCCAAGACTCATGACTCAGAGGTGTGCCTGGGGACAGTGGTGCAGAGTTCTTACTTCTTGCGGGCCAGCAGCAAGTGCTCCCAACAGATCTACCTTGACAAAGAAGCAGATGCTAAGACCTTGCCCCTCTTGCCCCTTGGGCTGTGTCTGATCACTCAGTGCCATCTGGACACTGCTGTGGAGGGAATGCTCTTGGTAACAGTTATTGCTGTCTGGTTATGCGTTGGCACTTTACAACAGTATAGCTGAGCAAAGAACAAGCCATCTCAAAAAACGCATTTCATTTCACTAAACCTCCTTACAATATGTGTACGAAACCTTTTTAGAGGCTTTTTGGAAGGAAGGATCGATTCGAACTTCATGACATGTGTCAGGAAAAAGCAAAAGTGATGCCTATATCGCAGAAAATGAGCTATGATAATTGTTTCTGCCATTTAGGACCTGTGTTACTGATAGAAGAAATGAAAACCCTCTGGACCCAATAAGATGCTGGGTCCTTCCCTTCTATCCTCTTACTCCTCCACCCAGATCCTCTGACATCTTGCCCAAGTTGACCAATACAAATTGGACTGGCCTTCCAGAACCCTGAAAGTGGCTACCTCTTCCTGGACTCTCCCAGTTAGAAGTCACTACTCCTTCTCTTGAACTCCAGGATCTCTCTGTCTGAACTTTCTATCCTGCTTTAGAATTGGCATTTGTAACTCCTCTTGTAGATAATTTGCTCCTCGACACTGTGGTCTGGACTGTGTTTGATTCATTTTTGTCCTTTCTTAGTTACTAAGTACTCAGTGAAATACTGGTGAAACAGTCCCAGGACTGTGACGTTCTATTTGTGGGTGTCCTTTAAGTAAACTGTTGGAGGAAAGCAAAAAGGAAAATAAATGATCTCACATGAACAGGTTCCTCACCTGCCAAGAAGCTGTTTCGTTTTCTCTTGTTAGAATAATTGATCTAAGTTTAAGAGCAAGGATATTTTTGGGGGAGCAAATTATGCACATGGCTGAGGCAGCAACAGCTCAAATAGATGCTGGCTTCCTGCTGGGGGCCACAGGGAAAAACACAGAGAGCAAACGTAGAGGAATCACCCAGCTGGGCGCCCAGACGCAGCCACCTGCCTCCTGCCCCATGTCGAGGTGATGTGTCACCTCACTGAAGAGGGCTGATTTGGGTCACATCATATTGCAGGCCCAGATTACAAACTCTAACCAGAAGAGCATGACATTTAAAAATACCAGTAGCACATCACGTAAATGATTAAACCTCCCAAACATGGAATGTTTTTCTCCACATCTATTTGAACACAGTCCCTATCTTCAGACCACTTCTCATTAAGCAGTAAATGGAAAACTTGTCACAGGCAAGAAAACAGAACAAAACTTCACAAAGAGAAAGGGAGGGGGGGAGAAGATAATTTAAAAAGGGACTTTAAAAGGATGGCTGGAGCCGATACCCGCTTCCACCGTAGATTCACTCCTCTGACCCCGTCAGTCCTCACTTTGGGTTTGTTTTCCAAAGCTGTGCTTCATGAGAACAAGATTCCTTTTTTATTTTATTACAGGCATGAGCCATTGTGCCCTGCCGAGATTCGTTTTTATTGTAACATAATTCATGGTGTGAATCTGACCATTTCCTATGGTCAGAATGTAATTTCCCCATCTAGGAAGTGGGATAGTAAAAAATTCCTTTTATTCACGTCACAGACGTGACTCTAGCTCAGTGCAAAAGAGATGTTAACTCTTCCAGGCCTCAGGTGCCAACAAGTGAGAGAGTACTTGAGGGCATCCTGACAGCCTGATAGTTTTCCAAAACAGGAACTGCACCCTCCGGAAAACGCTTCTCTCTCCATTTTAGTTGAGAGAAACATTTTTATGGAAAGATCCATTTCAGCTTGAGATCCAGAAGAGTGCTCCGCATGGCTACAGAAGGCAGCCTTCTGGTATTCATAGGGCCCTTAATTAATGTGCTACTTGGGTAACAAATGACGCACTACGGCTGAGGTCACAATGTCCTGTTTCCATTAGTTAATTTACTAGAGGTTCACAGTAAAGTCATTAGTTAATTGGTGCTCATTAAGTGACCTAAAAGAGTAGGCACTGCTTCTGCAAAGGTCAACTGAACTCTCGGAATGCAAATTACACACAGGATAAAATCTGAGGCAAACTGCTATCCCCAGTCTTGGAGAAATGGCAAATGCTGTGGACTTGATATTTTCTGCCTCAGTAGGCTTTACGTACGACAGGTGTTCCCGGCACTCAGGAATTCACTAGTGATGTCATTTAACCTATTTGAAAGCAAAATGTTTCTTCTCCCAGTCGGCCTCTTGGATGGTGCTCAGGCTGGATGGTGCTCAGGCTGGGTGGTGCTAAGGCAGATTGAACACCCATGTGCAATACGTTACTGCTGCAACACTTACAACAACCCATTCGTCTGTAAAAGTGCTTTCTGTTGTTATTAGGTCGTTAACCTTAACTCGATCAAGGTGTTCCCAGTTAGTTCACTGTACTAACAGGACCGAGTATCCCACTGTGGAAGAAAATGCTCACAGTTCATGCCTTGTTGGAGCCTAAGAAAAGCTCCAGTCCTAATAATCTAGTCCCAGTGCTTAGAACTACCCAAGGTGCTATAAAGAGGGTGGAGGGAAGACTGTAAAACCCACAATCAATAAAACAAAAATTGAACAAGAAACTACAAATACAGATCTTGCCAGAATAAGCCCCAAAGTTCAATTACTTTGTTTGAAGAATAAAAAAGCAAAAAGAAACCTAAAAATAAAACCAGATAAAACCACTAAATAGAGACCTCAAACACAATCTTATTCCATTCCAGTTCCAAATAATTGGCAATTGTCCCCAGATTACTTTTTTGAAATTTTAACCAAGATGAATGACTCTAAGCCAAGCTTTTAACAAAGGTGGTTTTCACCTGGTTTTGACATTGTTGCAAAAAACAAACAAACAAACAAACAAACAATAATGGTATTTGGCAAATTGGCAACATAACACAGCCAAAGATGAGGGGATAAACATAGCCAGATATGAGGGGAGTAACACAATCAGATATAAGGAAAGTAACATAGTCAGAGATGGAAAGTAACATAGCAAGATATGGAGAGAGTAACATAGCCACATATGGGGGAGTAACATAGCAAGATATGAGGGGAGTGACATAGAGATAGGGAGAGTAAAACCCCACATATGAAGGAGTAGCATAGCCATATAAGAGTAGCAAAACATAGCCAGATATGGAAAGAGTAACATAGCCACTTATGGGGGAGTAAAATAGCCAGATATTGGGATACTAACGTAGCCATGTGGGGGAGTAACATAGCCACAGATGGGGAGCAATGTACCCAGATATGTGGAGAATGCCATTGCCTCATGTGGGGAAGTAACATAGCCAGATATTGGGAAGAAAAATAGGTAGATATGAGGGGAGTAACATAGCTAGAGATACGGAATAACAACACCAGAAATAGGTGAAGAAACATAGTCAGATATGGGGGGAGTAGCATAGCCAGACATAGGCAGAATAACATAGCCACATATGGGGGAGAAACCTAGCCAGATGTGGGAATACTAAGATAGTCACATGTGGGGGAATAACATAGCCAGAGATGAGCAGTAACTTAGATGGATATGTAGAGAGTGCAATCACCTCATGTCGGGGAGTAGCAGAGCCAGATAAGAGGGAAGTATCATAGTCAGATATGAAGGGAGTAACATAGCCAGATATGGGGAGTGTAACATAGCCACATATGGGGGGAGTAACATAGTCAGATATAAGGGGAATAACATAGCCAGAGATGGGGAGAGTAACATAGCCTCATATGGGGGAGTAACATAGCCAGATATGAGAGTAGTAATACAGCCAAATATGGGGAGAGTAACACAGCCTCATATGGGGAAGTATCATTGCCATATGTGAGAGCAGTAACATAGCTAGAGATGAGGAATAACATAGTCAGATACAGGTGGAGAAACACAGTCAGATATGGGGGAGTAACATAGCCAGATAACAGGGATACCACATGTGGAGGAATAGCATAGCCATAGATGAGTAGTAACTTAGCCAGGTATGTGGAGAGTGTAATTGCTTCATGCAGGGAAGTAGCAGAGCCAGATAAGAGGGGCGTAACATAGCCAGATATGGGAAAGTAACACAGCCACATATGGGGGAGTAACATATCCAGATATGAGGGGAGTAACATAGCCAGACATGGGCAGAGTACCATAGCTAGATATGAGAGGAGTAACATAGCCAGACATGACGCAATAACATAGGCAGAGATGAGGAGAGTAACATAGCCACATATGGAGGATTAACATAGCCAAATATAGAGGAAGTAACATAACCAGAGATGGGGAGTAACATAGCCAGATATGGGGAGACAAACAGAGCCACATATGGAAGAGTAACATAGCCAGTGATGAGGAGTACTTAGCCAGATATGGGGAGAGTGACGTAGCTTCATGTGGGGGAGTAAGATAGCCAGATGTGGGGCAAGTAACATAGCCTCATAAGGGGGAGTGACATAGCCATATATGAGGGGAGTGACATAGCCAGATATGGGGAGAGTAACATAGCCTTCTATGATATAGTAACATAGCCACATATGGGAGAATAACATAGCCAGATATGGGGGAATAACAGCCAGACCTGGGGAGAGTCACACAGCCACCTATGGGGGAGTAACGTAGCCATATATGTGGAGATTAACACAGCCATCTATGGGGAGAGTAACATAGCCTCATATGGAAAAGTAACATAGCCATATGAGTAACATAGCTAGATATTGGGAGACTAACATAGCCGCATATGAGGGAGTAACACAGCCCAACGTGGAGACAGTAACAGAGCCACCTATGGGAGAATAACATAGCCAGATATGGGGAGAGTAACATAATAACATATGGGGAAGTAACATAGCCAGAGATGAGGAATAACATAGATATGGGGAGAGTAACATAATAACATATTGGGAGTAACATGGACAAGTAGAGGGAAAGTAATGTGTCTAGGGATTGGAGAGTAACATAGCCAGATATGAGGGGAGTAAAGGAACCAAGTATGGAGGGAGCAACATATCCAGAGATTGGTAAGTAGCATAGCCAGATATGGGGAGAGTAACGTAGCCACACATGGGGAAGTTACACACAGATATGAGGGGAGTAACATAGGCTACAGAAGGGGAAAAACATAGCCAGACATAAGTGGAGAAACATAGTCAGATATGGGTGAGTAACATGGCCAGATATGGGGAGAGTAACATAGCCAGAATTGGGGAACATAACATAGCTAGCCAAATATAGAGGGAGTAACATAACCAGAGATGGAAAGTAACATAGCCAGAGATGCGGAGTAACTTAGCCAGATATGGGGAAAGTGACATAGCGTCACATCAGGGAGTAACATAGCCATATATGATGGAAATACCATAGCCATATATGTGGGGAGTAACACAGCCATAGATGAGGGAGTAATATAGCCACATATGGAGAGTAACATAGTCAGATATGAGGGGAGTAACATAGCCAGATATCAGGGGAGTAACATAGCCATAGATGGTGAGTAACTAAGTCAAATATGAGGGAGTAACACAGCCAGATATGGGGAGTAACACAGCCACATATGGGGGAGTAACATATCCAGATATGGGGGAAGTAACATAGCAAGATATGGGGCAGTAACATAGCCAGAGATGGTTGGAATAACATGGCCAGATATGGGGAGTAACATAGCAAGTATGGGCATCAAAAAGCCAGAGATGGGGAGTAACACAGTTCTGTATAGAGTGTGCATTTACGTGTGGTGTCAATTAAAGGGTATTATATTAGTTTCCTGTGGCTGCAATGATAAATTACTGCACACTTTGTGAGCTAAAACTTTTCCTCTGGAGGCCAGGTCTGAGATTAATGTGGCAGCAGGTCCAGGCTCCCTCCAGTGGCTCCAGGGGCATTTCCTCTTCACCATGTCCAGCTTCTGGTGTTGCCAACATTGCTGCGTCTCCTTAGCCTTCATTACCACTCCAGTCCCTGCCTCCATCTTCGCATCACCTTCTCCTCTGTTTATGTCTGTCTCTCCCTTATAAAGATGCTTGTGAAGACTCTCTTATCTCAGTGAAGATCCTTAACTTGGGCATATAGGCACAGACCCTATTTGCAAATGAGGTCACATTTACAGGCTTCCAGAATGAAGATGTGAACATATCTTTGGAAGCCATTCTCAGCCAACCTCAGGCGTCAAGCCTTATTCAGGCCAGGATCACCTCCATATCACCTGGGGTGGTAGTGAAAGGGATCACCTGGGGATCTAGGATAGAGAGATGCTGATTTACGTGCTAGTATGTATGTAATACATCTGACAGTGACTTACTGCTGGATTTAATGGCACAATGTCTACACACAACGTGAAACTGTTGGGGGGTGGGAGAGAGGCAAACTGCAACCTCCGAACTTAAGAAAAAGTTGAAGGTTTGATGGCATCACCATGTATTTCAGTTAACTTACCTGTAAATTATCCTGGATATTTTACATACCATTATTTAAACTAGGTTTTACGTAATTTCTTTCTTAGATCAAATTGCCATTTTGTAGTAAATAAACTTCGAACAAATCTTAACTCTAGAGAAGGTCTATTTCTGAGTCTTCGAATGTTTACCAATACTTTTACATCATTGCCCTACCATTTGAGTGCTCTTTGGTTGAGTATAAAATGATTGGTTTAAAAATAATTTTTCCTCAGAACACCTCAGAATTTTTTTCTTTTGAGATGGGGTCTCGCTGTGTTGCCCAGTCTGGTGTGCAGTGGTGCAATCACAGCTCACTGCAGCCTCAACCTACTGGGTTCAAGTTATCCTCCCATCTCAGCCTCATAAGCAGCCATTGGCCACATATGGCTATTTTTTTTTTTCTTTTGTAGAGACTAGGGCTCTCCCTGTTGCCTGAACTGGTCTTGAACTCCTGGGCTCAAGTGATCCTCCCATCCTGGTCTCCAAAAGTGCTGGAATTATAGGCATGAGCCACCATGCCTGACTAGATTTTTTTTTTTTTTGAGATGGAGTCTCACTCTGTCCTCAGCCTGGAGTGCAGTGGCATGATCTTAGCTTGCTGCAACCTCCACCTCCGCCTCCCAAGTTCCAACAATTCTCCTGCCTCCGCCTCCCAAGTAGCCAGGACGACAGACACACACCACCACACCCAGCTGATTTTTGTATTTTTCATAGAGACTGAGTTTCATCATGTTGGCCAGGATGGTCTCCATCTCTTGACCTCGTGATCTACCTGCCTTGGCCTCCCAAAGTGCTGGGATTACAGACATGAGCCACCGCACCAGGCTGGATTTTTAAAAAATATTCAGTTTTGCCAATAAGCATTTCAATGACAACATAATTCTAATATCTATATAAGTAATATATTTTTCCTCTAGGAGTTCTTAGAAATCTCTGTATATGCTATAGCTCTGAGACTTCATAAAGATACATTCTAGCCTGGATGACTGGCTCATGCCTGTAATTCCAGTAGTTTGGGAGGCCATGATGGGAGGAGTGTGTGAGCCTAGCAGTATGAGACCAGCATGGATAACATAGTGAGACTGTCTCTATAAAAAATATAAAAATGACCATGCGTAGTGGCACGCACCTGTGTTCCCAGCTACTTGGGATGACAAGGTGGGAGAATGCTGTGAGCCATGATCGCACCAGTGTACTGGATGACAAATTGAGAACATCACACACACACACACAAAGATACATTCTAGATGCATCTTATCAATTTGTATTTCTCTTACGATATACTTGGGTGGCTCCTTTTATGTAAAAAAAAATCTGTGTTTCTCTTCAGCTATGATAAATTTTAATTATTTTTTTTATAATTTTCTCCATTTAATTTTTTCCTATTTCTGGACATCTTATTAGACATATTGGAACTCTTGAAATGAGCTTTCGTGCCTTTTAACTCTCTCCCAACTTTTTAGCTTTTTGCTCTACGTTTTGGAATATTCCCTTGGTTTTATCTTACAGGTCACAAGTCACTGGGCCGAATCCAATCCACCACCTGTTTTTGTAAATGAAGGTGAAATATTTTTGTGAATAAACCCTTTCTTGTTTGTATACTGTCAGTGACTACTTGCTCACTACCCTGGCAGAGTTGAGTATTTGTGACAGAGACACAGAGCCTGGAAAACCAAAAATATTTAGAATCTGGCCTTTCACAGAAAAAAAAAGTTCTACGTTTTAGATCACAAATTTGTCTTTATTGTGCCTGTTCTTCTATTCATTCCTTCCAGTGAGTGCTCTGTGTTTGTAATTTCGTAACCCTAAGAACTCTTACTTGTCCTGTTTCTTTCCCATAGAAGCCTATTCTTGTTTCAGGAGGCACCGTCATCTTGAATCCTCCAGAGGATATTAAGTAGAAAGCTTGCGGTTCATTTCTCTCTTGCGGATTTTCTGTTTCTCTAGGGTCGATGTTCTGTCTCTTCCTCTTACTTCCTTTTTAATTTAATGGTTTCCTTCCTTAAGCATGTCCATTTATGCCTAAGGATGAAGAACTGGATGAATTAATGCCACATAGGTGGCCAGTGTGGGTTTCCTCTTCAGTTGAGGAGGGAGTCACTGGCAGCGGAGCCCTGCGTTCTGCGGCAAGTCTTCAATTACCCTGATCATTGCCAGAGGGCCTCCTTCTGCTCTCTGTGATTGTTGATACTGAGCTTGGAGTTTCTCTACAACTGCTCTTGTCTTCCTAGTAAGTTTTTTTCTGTGCACATGTTGGGCTGTGGTTTTCTCAATTTCTGTCAATTTAATCCCATCTGCTTTCTATCTTCCAAAAATTCATTTTAATTTCAGGACAACTCAGTGTCACCTCTATTCTTCCTGTGCTGTCATGAATGTATTCTTTTTTTTTTTTTTTTTTTGAGACAGAATCTCACTGTGTCACCCAGGCTGCAGTGCCATGATGTGACCTCAGCTCACTGCAACCTCCGTCTCCCATGTTCAAGCGATTCTCCTGCCTCAGCCTCCTGAGTAGCTGGGATCACAGTTGTGCGCCACCATGTCTCGCTAATTTTTGTATTTTTAGTAGAGACAGGGTTTCACCATGTTGGTTAGGCTGGTTTTGAACTCCAGACCTCATGATCGGCCCACCTCAGCCTCCCAAAGTTCTGGGATTACAAGCATGAGCCACCATTACCAGCTGAAAGTAGTCATAAAAGATATCCTTTTCCTGTCACTGGAAAGAACTCAAGAGCAAAGCAGGAAATACAGGGTGGCAGACCTGTGTGCTCAGTCCACCACTCTGACCTACCTACTTCGCGTTTTAGATGAGAAACATTATCTGCAGCAATCTCCTATTTGTTTTAGGAAAGAAGTCCTTTCCCACCAGCCAATGTTTTAACTAAAGCTCATCTATTCAAAAATAAAGCTTTAAACAACTGAACCATTATGAGGTAAATAGCATTTAAAATATATTATTCACTTTTCTGGTTTCTGAAATTCAGGATACTTGATATAATTAACCACATATTTACACAGGATCATCGTCACAATATGTTCCCCTTTCTGGGTGGGAACGGAGTGAACTCGGTCCTTCAGTTTACCTGGCCACATCAAGCAGCTCCTGTGCTCTTTGCTTATGACTTCTAATGCTCCCCTGTGTTCTCGCTGTACTTTCTACTTCTAATTTTCCACGGAACAGGAAACCACATGGCTAGGCATATTATGAAAATATATACAGTAGATAATTGCCATTAAGACTGGGGGCTGAAAGAAGAAGAATGTAGCTTGGTGAAGTGTCTTTCTATAAACAATTTCAGGCATGTGGAAGCTTTTTGTGTGCTTCTAGACCCTGAGGTTTTATTAAAGTAGACGAGTGTTTACTAGGAGTCTGATTTTGACCAAGAGGGATGTTTCTGTACTAATGCTTTGTAATTAAGTAAAAAAAAGTGTATATATATATATATATATATATACACACACACATATACACACACACACAATATATAAACTATTATACATAAATATATATAATATGTATTATATATATGTATACATATTATATATGTATATATAATACATATTATATATAATATATGTATACATATATGTATATATGTATACATATTATATATGTATATATAATACGTATTATATATATACATACAAACTGTTATGTGTATATATATATTTATTGACACATATAGACATACATAGGTATTTTCACTCACATAGTCATTCATGTGTGGCCTAATGACAGAAAATGTGTCATCAGGCATTTCCATCTTTGCGTGAACATCAGAATGTACTTACACAAACCTGCATGGTCTAGCCTACTACACACCTAGGCTACAAGGCACCCCCTATTGCTCTGGGCTACAAATTTGTATGGCATGTTACAGTAAGCAATGGTAACACAATGGTGCTTGTATATCTAAACATTTATAAACATAGAAAAGGTACAGTAATAATACAGCATTAAAGATAAAAAATGATGTTTCTTTGGAGGGCATTTGTCATGAATGGAGCTTACAGGACTGGACGTTTGCTCTGGGTGAGTCAGTGAGTGGGTGGTGAGTGAATGTGAAGGTCTAGGATTCTATACTTATTATGACTGTGGTAGACTTTAAAAACACTGCACCCTTAGGCTGCACTAAATTTATTAAAGATTTTCTTTCTTCAATAATGAATTAACCTTAGCTTACTGTAACTTTCACTTTATAAACTTTTTATTTTTTTAACTTCTGACTCTTTTCTAAAAAGACTTAGCTTAAAACACAAACACACTGTGTAGCTCTTCAAAAATATTTTCTTTCTTTATATCGTTATTCTGTAAGCTTTTTTCTATGTTAAATTTTTTTTTTAATTTTAAACTCTTTTGTTAAAAACTAAGTCATAAACACACACATGAGCCAGGCCTACTCAGGGTCGGGATCATCACTGTCACTGTCTTCCACCTCCACACCTTGTCCCACTGGAAGGTCTTCAGGGACAACACGCATGGAGCTGTCATCTCCTGTGATAACAGTGCTTCTTCTGGAAACCTCCCGAAGGATCTGCCTGAGGCTTTTACCGTTGACAGTTAAGTTACAGATAACGGTTAACAGTTAATAGCTAAGTATTGTTTACAGTTAACTTATTTTTTATAAGTAGAAGTACACCCTAAAATAAAAATGAAAAGTATAGCATAGTAAATACATAAACCAGTAACATAGTTGTATACTATCGTTATCAAGTATTATGGACAATAAATAAGGATATGGGCTGGTTTTTTTAATGATGGCAGCCCAGTAGGTTTGTCTATACCAGCATCACCACAAACACACGAGTAACATGTTGTGCTACAACATAACACAGCTACAACATCTCTGGGTAATAGGAATTTTTCAGCCCCATTATAATCCCACAAGACCATCATTGTATATGTGACCCGCTGTTGACCGGAATGTCATTATGCACAACTGCACTCCCGAAGGCATGCAAGATCCTCATATTTACTCTCACACACATATACTTTCTCAAACAAAAAATAGTTTGTCTCTTGCTGAAGTAAGCACCTACAGAAGTTTTTAAAAAAGTATATTCTGCATATGAGTATAAATCGCTACTTATTCATAAAATGTGAATGAGCGATGGCACATTAAACAGAGTAAAAGCTAATGTCAATAAAAAATGTTGAAGATGCTTCTCATGGTGTTTCTGTTTCTTTCTGCAAATTAACTTTTTTCAACAGGATCTGCAGAAGAATGGTTCATAATGACCACAGCAGATTGCATGTGCACGTCTGTTCTCATTCCAACCAAGACACTTCACGGGGGCCCCAGACAAGTGGAGGTCATGCCCAGCGAGGGGCCAGTTCGGGATATGTTTCCTGCCTCTAATTGCTCTCTCTGAATCCTTCCTGTTTTCCGGGGCCAGAATCATGTTAATAAGGGAGCATTTTAATAAGCATTCATCCCCTTCTAACCCACTTAAGTAGGCAGCGCGGTAAAAACGGATAAAAGCACTGCTTATGAACCAAATAGACCTTGCTTTGGATTCCAAGCCACCACATGTTTTCATAAACTTTAACTTACTTAACTTCTGTCTCAACCTATTTTCTCAAGTACAAATTTAGGAAGATAATGCTCGCTGGGATATACTCCACTCTGTAGTATCTTATCTAAAGAGTATAGGGCAGTCTTTGTGGTCTGACATTCAAGGTCTATGCAACCTAGCACCAATATATCTACCGCTACTACTGACATAAACTCACTACTGCCAAGCTACCCTATATAACTTGTATATCTACATCTATGTCCATCTGTCTTAGTTTGTGTCGTGGGAAGAAAATTCTCCCCTCCCTCACCCCACCACAGTCCCCCAGAGAGCAGGTCCAATCCCAGGACCTGTAAATGTTACCTTATTTGAATAAAAGGGTCTTTGCAAATATGATTAAGTTTAGGATTTTAAGATAAGGAGATCATCCTGTATTATCACAGTGGGCTCTGCATGTCCTCACAAGTTTCCTTATAAGGTAGGGGGAGATTTGACACTCAGACACAGTGAAAAGAACCAAGTGATGAAGGCAAAGACTGGAATGACGCAGCCACAAGCCAAGGAATGCCAGCAGCCAGCACTGTAGTCACTCAGTTAGTGGCTGCAGTGCGAATTTAGCACTAATGGTCCATCCCCTTAAGAGATGGTGCCTTACCTAGGGCTTGCTGCAGGTCTCTCGTTTTCGGCACTCACAGCATCCAGGCAGATCTGGTGAATTGGAGCCATGCTGTGGGCCCACATACCTATTGCATCCATCTTTGCCACTGTGACTACCACGCTAGCTGGAAGAGGCAAGGAACAGAATCTCCCTAGGGCCTCTGGAGGGAGCGTGGCTCTGCCAACATCTTGATTTCAGCCCAGACTGATTGTGGACTCTCGAAAACGGTGAAATAATCTATTTCTATTGTTTCAAACCACCCAGGTTGTGTAATTTAATTCAGTAGCCACAGGAAACGAATAAAATTTGGGTTTGCCCAGAAGCTGATTCTAAGACAAGGCTTTGAGTGCAAATTTTATTTGGGAGGTGGCACCAAGAGTCACTGTGAGGGCATGGGGAAGCAAGGGTGAGAAAAAAGGAAAGTGAGCAAAGGAAGCATTAGAGGCCACTGTGTGCTGCGGGCCGTAGTGGGTAATCCTGTAAGAGACGGTGTGGACCATGCTTCTGAATCCCCCCACTGAGCAGTGAGGTAATTGGGGTATTGATCCCTAGTTCCCATTTCTCATCGGTTGAGGGTCATTCCTGGAGATGGGAATTCTCCATCACTGCACACCTGCCCTGTATGCAAGTGGAGCATACTCTGCAGCCAGAATATGTTCTCAGGCAGAGAGAGGCAGCAAACCATCAGACAGGAAGACATGGTGAGGGCCCTGGACTCTGCTGGAGTCCACTGTGCAGCCTTCCGATCCGTATGTGCCCTAGAATAATTCCATTCTATTCTGTCACTGATCCTTCAAATTGGTGGACACTTGCAAGCCCAAGAAGACTTATAACAGGGGGGTGAGTGGGATTGGCCAATATCCTGATGCACAGATGGATCTGAGGCCATAATTAATACTCATCGACTCCCTCTTCCACCACCTGCGTTTGATTCTTCTCCTTTTGGCTGACTTCTTTGCTGGTCTTAGTTGGCGCATCAGGTCAGAACCAGACTCTGATCCCTGAGGATCTGAACTTCTGGAGACTTTGCCCTGTTGTCAGGCCTGGTTGCTACAATTGTTCTTTCATTGTCGTCAGCAGACACGAAAACAACCAGAAGTACCCCAGAGAATCTAGCTCTTGAGTTCCAAGTACAGTAATTCCTGTGCCTTTATGCATCAGCCTCTCCAGATTTTCATAACCAACATCAGTTACTCGTGCCAGCAGAGTAAATGCTTTCTTTGCTGCTGGTCTGTCAGCATGGAGGCTCAAGTTAACCAGGCTACATTGTAGCTTTAGATTCAGTAGAACATGGTGGAAATGTTCATCCCTAAAGGCCTCATCTTCCACTACAATAGACCTTAAAATTTTGGAAACTGATGCACAAAAACTCCAAGTAAGTTCTGGAAGTGAAGATATGAAACTACTTCTACTCCTTGATTGTATATTGTTGCTACGGCAACATAGCACCCTATAATTGCTCTTGGTTCAGCGTATTCCACATCTTGCCCCAACCACACCACTGGAATGGCACACAACTGGCATCTTTGCTGAGCCTCTCAGGGGCCATTCCAATATTCTGTCAGGCTGACAACTTCTAGGGATAATACGGTTTTTGGTAGGACCAGTGGATCTCATGGCAATATGCCCATTATCAAACCTCATTCCATGTAAAGTGGATCCCATGGTACATGATGATTTAGTGTGAGATCCTATGTTGGGAAATGACTCTCTGTGCCCTCAGTGAATGATACTGAGTGAAGCAGTGAAGGCAGGGATGATGATCCCATACCCAGAATATGTATCAGAATAAAGACAAATTACTGCTCACTTCAGGGTGGAAGGCATCCCATGGAATTATTTAGCACTGACGGTTTGTCTCCTTAAGAGATGTTGCCAACCTAGGGCCTGCTGCAGGCCTCTCATTTTTGGCACTGACGGCATCTAGGCAGATCTGGTGAATTGGAGCCCATGCTGTTGGCCCATGTGTCTGTCACATCCATTTTTGCCACTGTGACTACCATGCTCAGGGACCCATTGTGCAAGTCCTTGGGTGACCAAAGAGAGCTGGATGGAGCACAAACTGTATCTGCTACACGACTTTTCTTCCTTTTGTCCATTTTCCAAAGAGGAAGAGCCCTCGCTTTTGGTTTTGTTTTCACTTTTCAGATTCAATTGTCAACACATAGCCCTATCTTCATGACCTTTTGTCTTCTCAAGAATCTCCATCTAACTTATATCTCCTTTCTTATTTTTTTTTCTTTTTTGGAGACAAAGTCTTGCTGTGTCACTCAGGCTGGAGTGCAGTGTTGCAATCTTGGCTTGCTATAACCACCACCTGCCAGGTTCAAGTGATTTTCCTGCCTCAGCCACCCAAGTAGGTAGGAGTACAGGCACTTGCCACCATGGCTGGCTAATGTTTTTATTTTTAGTAGAGACAGGGTTTCACCATGTTGACCAGGCTGGTTTTGAACTCTTGACCTCACGATCTGCCCACTTCAGCCTCCCAAAGTGCTGGGATTACAGAAGTGAGCTACTGTGCCTGGCTCTAACTTCTATTTTCAACTGCCCACTTTAAAGGTTTCCCCTTGCTTTATGAACACGCTCAAATCCCTCCCATTCCTCCTCAGATACAGTTCCTTTCACTAATTAACATCAATTCCTTCCATCAATTTACTCATCAAGGATTTTTTTAAACAAGTATCATATGTCAGGTATCTTCTAACTGTTGTGGATATAGTGAATAATAAAACAGATATTGTTTTGATTCTCGTGTAGGTTATATTTTAGCAAGAGGATTGGGAGGTGTCATATAATTAACAAGTAAACAAATAGAAGATAATCAAAACCAGTGCTTAGTATTGTGAAAGAGGTCAGCAGATAGTATGGTTAGTAAACTTTTCCAGCACAGTGAAATTTGAGCTGAAATCTGAAGAATTAGAAGATGCCAGTTATACAAAAAGACAAGGAAGAACTTGGCTGACATAGGGAAAAATCAAGTGCAGAAGTTCTAAAGTGAGAAGACTCCTGAAATGTGCCACGTACTGAAAAGGTACCACATTGAGTATGTATTCATTGAGCAACTATTTCCAGACTGCCTCCAGGAACCAGGCTGGAGATACACCTGTGAATACGGCGCAGCACCTTCCTTCAAGGAAGAGGAAACGCTAGTGGGAGGGGCAGATGGGGGAGGAGTCAATTCCAACATAGATATTGCTCTACTAGGAGACTGCAAGGCTTTACAGGAAGAGCTGCATAGGCTTAGCAGAGTCCCAGAGAAGACAGCATCTGTGCTGAGCTCAGAAGGACAAGAGACATTATGAGGACAAGGGGGAAGAGATTGGGCAGGGAAAATAACTTATAAGAAAGCAAGAGTCACAAAAGAGTGTGAATATTCGGGGTCACTGTAAATAGTTGAATGTGACTGAAATATGGAGTACAGGGGTAAGGAAAGATATTAATAAAATGCTGGGCAGTTACAAAGCAGCCCTGTGATGAGGGCCCCAAGTATCATGTTAAGGTGTTTGGACATCAGACATAGGGTGATCGCAGCACTGAAAGGCTGAAAGCAGGGGAGTCTGTGAGTGGACCTGTGTTTTGATAGGGTCACGTAAATGCAGAGGACTGACTGGAAAGGGGCAAACCTGAAAGCACAATGACCAGGGGGTGGGCAGGTGCAGTGACCCAGCCAGTGATGACGAGGCCCCACGTATTAGTCTGTTTTCACACTGCTGATAAAGATACACCAGAGACAGGGAAGAAAAATAGGTTTAGTGGACTCACAGTTCCATGCAGCTGGGGAGGCCTCACAGTCCTGGCGGAAGGTGAAAGGCACGTCTTACATGGCCACAGCAAGAGAGAATGAGCTTGTGTAGGGAAATTCCCGTTTTTAAAACCCTCAGATCTCATGAGACTTATTCACTATCACGAGAACAGCATGGGAAAAATGTGTCCCTATGATTCCATTACTTCCCACCAGGTTCCTTCTACCACACGTGGGAATCGTGGGAGTTGCAATTCAAGATGAGATTTGGGTGGGGACACAGCCAAACTCTATCATCCCAGAAGAGTGGAGATCAGTCATCAGATTCCACAGTTGCTGTGGAAGCAGAATCTACAGAACACAGAACTCAACAATCAACAGGGCTTTGAAGTGAAACAGGAGTAGGTGGTGGGGATATGTGTGACTTTAGGGTTTCTGGCTTAAGAAGCTGAATCTCTATAGCACCATTTATACAGATTGAATGAAGGAAGAAGCAGTTTCATGGGAAAGTAGTAAATTTGGTTGAGTAAAAAGAGGTTGGGGGATCCAGAAGAGAGCTGGGTTTGCAGCTCAGGAGTCCAGGAGAGAGCTAGACTGAAAACATAAGCCCATGGATAGTCACTGAAGCCATAGGGATGAAGAACACCTATGGGAAACAGAGATGGAAGAGGATGTTACACCAATGAGGTGTGGTCAATACAATTAATTGCTAAAAAGAGCTCAGGTAAGATAAGGACTGAAAAAACAGCCATTGGGTTTAGTAACAGCAATGCCTTTGGTGACATTAGAAGTACAACCTTAAAAGTGGTCCAGTAGGCCAGGAATGGTGGCTCACGTCTGTGATCCCAGCACTTTGGGAGGCTGAGGTGGGCAGATCATGAGGTCAGGAGCTCAAGACCAGCCTGGTCAATATGGTGACACCCATCTCTACTAAACATACAAAAATTAGTCGGGCATGGTGGCATGCACCTGTAGTCCCAACTACTCGGGAGGCTGAGGCAGAAGAATCACTTGAACCCAGGAGGCAGAGGGAGGTTGCAGTGAGCTGAGATCACACCATTGTACTCCAGCCTGGCAACAGAGCAAGACTCCATCTCAAAAAAAAAAAAAAGGCCCAGTAGGTACAGAATGCTGTGTAGAATGCAGGAAGTAGCCACAAGGCAGTGAAGACAGAGTGCAGACAATGCTCAGCAAGCATGATTGTGAAGGAAAGGGGAGAGATAATGAGGCTGTCTAGTGAGGAAAGTGGAGTGACTGAAAAAAAATTCTTTTTAAAGACAGATGTGTCTGGAACATATTTAAATACTGATAAAAATAGACTAGAGCATTGAAAGAAATAAAATACAGTTAAATTTGAGACTACAAGCGCTATAAGGGAATATGTTGGCCAGATCGAATTTTTTCACTTTAGAAAAAGTCAGTCTGGTGATACTAGGTAGGATTTACTGTACCTACTATGTGCCAAGCACTGTACTGGGCATATGATACCTCCTGTGATTTTATGTTTAAACAAAATTAGGTGGGAGGCATTGCTATTATTATTTTACAGATGAGAATGAAGATGTTACGTGTCTTTCTCAGCCAATAAGTAGTCAATTTGCAGTTCAAATTCCAACCTTTCTCCAAATGCATATTCCTTACACAGCTCCACCTCTCAGCATATATTTGCTATTTGGTAGCAGAATCCTGGGTGAATGAGCATCGGAAAGCATGTTTTGATCAGTCTGGGAAATGAGGAGAGAATGCAAAGATCTGAAAGAAGCCCCTGTCCGGAATAAATCTTGGTAAAGGATGCTACGAAAGCTGGACCTAGGAGAGGAGGATGTGAAGGACAAAGGGAGTCAGGCAGGAGAATATGATGCCAGCAGGGGTCCAAGAGCATTGTGTAGGGGAATAAAGTCCAGTGAAGTGGGGAGGAGTAGAAAAGAAGAACCCACGTCCTGGCCAGCGTACAACGCACTCATGAACGGGGAGATCTGGTAATTACTCTATTGATTTTACACATCTGGATAAAGGACATGCCACTGATAGGCTGATGACAACCACCTTTCTCTGCCATACCCCCTACGTGCGCATCCAACCACTTATTTGAAACTTCTAGTCTTGATTTCTCCCTGAACCTGTTCTTTCCCAAGCCTCCCCATTTCAGTAAGTAATTCTACCTCCTATCCAGTTGTTCAAGCCTAGAAGTCATTCTTGACTCCTCATTTCTACTTACTCCATGTAATCATTATCTGTTGCTGTGTAGTAATATTACTAGAAACTTGGTGGCTTCAAGGAAACTTCTGGTATCAGTTTCTGTGGGCAGGAAAACAGGCACAGCTTCCTCTGCTTCAGGGTCTCTCGCAAGGCTGCAATCAAGGTGTTGCCCAGACTGCAGTCTCATCTGCAGCTCAAGTGGGAATTTTCTAATTCTTCATGGTTGTTGGCAAAATTCAGTTCTTTGTGGGTTACTGGACTGAAGGCGTGAGGTCCTCACTGGCAATCAGACATCATTCATTGTCATAATGGCCTCTCCATATGGCAACTTGCTTCATCAATGCCAGCAAGGGTGAGAGCTAATAAAGAGTCTGCTATCAAAACAGATGCTTGGATCTTATGTGCTGCATTCATGGAAGTGCCATGCGATCACTGTTTCTATATTCTGTTGGTTAGAAACAAGTCACAGGCTCACCCCATATTCAAAAACAGGAAACTTCACAAGGGCATGAATATCAGGAGATAAGGATAAACAGAGGTCATCTTAATATCTGTCTACCACACCCCATCACCCAGTTTCTTGCTAACTCTAGTGAATGCTACTCCCAAAATGCCCCTTGCACTTGTCCACACTCCTCCATTGCAAGTGCCACCATCACCAATTCAGGGACCATCTCTCACTGGACAATTCTTTGGTCTCTTTGGTTTCAATCTTTCCTCTCTGAAGTCTATTCTACACATATGGATTACATAATTTCTCTTCCATACAAAAATCCTCCAAAAAGTTCCCACTGATGACCAAATAAAGTTGAAACTGCAACAGGACCCTACATTTCCTGGCCTGCTGACCTCTGACTTCATCTGATTTCACATTCCACAACTCAGCATACTCAGACGTGCAGGCTGCTTATGGTTCTCCAACTCCTTGAGTTTATTCCCACTTTTCAGAATTTATGCCTCATGTTTTCTCTGCCTGAAATGTTCTTCCCCCAAGTCTTTTGCAAAGATGTCCCTCCCTTATCATTCAGTCCCAGCCCAAGTGACATGTCCTTGGAGAGGCTTTCCCTGCTGGATTAGTCCATTTTCACACTGCTGTAAAGAATACTACCCAAGACCAGGAAATTTATAAAGGAAAGAGGTTTAATTGACTCAAAGTCCCACATGGCTGGGGAGGCCTCAAGAAACTTACAATCATGGCAGAAGGAGAAGCAGGCATGTCTTACATGGTGGCAAGTGAGGAGAGTAAGCAAAGGAGGAACTGGCCAAACACTTATAAAACGATCAGATCTTGTGAGAACTCACTCACTATCATGAGAATGGCACGGGGGAACTGCTCCTATGATCCAATCACGTCCTATCACGTTCCTCCCTGAATACCTGGGGATTACAATTTAAGATGAGATTTGGGTGGGGACACAAAGTCAAACATTATCACCTGCTCAAAGAGAAAGGGAGGGACCAGGATGATTCCCAGGCAACACCCAAGCTATCTCTATCACATTGTCTCTTTTAATTTTATTAAAGCCCCTATCGCTCACTGTCATTTTCTTGTTTACTAATTAATTGTCTTTTCTTTTATTTGAGTTTAAGGTCTGTGAGAGCAAAACTCCTGACTTTCTCATTTTCCACTATATTTTCACTATATATTCCCATCATCTGGAATTAAGCTTCATATATAACAGGCACTGGGTAAACATTGCTGAATGAGTGAATGAATGAATGAATGAACAAATAGTGAACTTGATTAATTAATTAATCCATCTTTAGATGTCTACACAACATTAATAATTTTAAAACTGGGCTGGACATCGTGCCTCACCCCTGTAATGCCAGCACTTTGGGAGGCTGAAGGTGGAAGGATCACTTGAGGCCAGGAGTTGAAGAATAGCCTGAGCAGCATGGCGAGACTGACTCCATCTCTAATATATATATATATATATATATATATATATATATATATATATATTCAGATGGCAGACATGGTGGCTCACTCCCATAGTCACAGCTACTTGGGAGGCTAAGATGAGAAGATCACTTGAGATCAGGAGTTCAAGGCTGCAGTGAGCTATGATCACACTACTACATTCCAGCCTGGGCGATAGAGTGAGACACTGTTTCTAAATAGATGAAAAATAAATTTAAAAACTGAAGTCCTTTTGTATGCCCTTATTTTATTGCCACTAAGATCCAGCCTAAGAACGTTTCCTCCACCATTTTTTAGAAAGATTTTATAATCCATTCATGGATCACCATTTACTTCCCGTGCACCCCAAGACTTATTTTATAGCACAAAATTAACAAAAAGCTTTCCTGGAACAAAACTGCCACCACAGAAGGCATTTTGTCAAGGTCTTAAGGGAGCCAAATTAACCCAGTGGACCAAAAGAGAGAGCATCTCCATCATGCCTGCGGGGATTGACAGAGAAGATAATCTCAGTGTTTCTCAGCCACAGCTGCTCTGTGGCATCATAGCTTGTTGCTATGATGGCTCTTTCACAGGCATGAAATTTTCTGTAGGAAAATAAAGGATTGCACCAAATGAAAACAGAAGCAACTCACTGAGAAATAATAACGCCATGTGGGAGATATAGTGGAGTCCAAGAATATTAAAAACTTTCCAAGTTGCTGTTTTGGTTCGTTCTATTCCCACTCTGACCAGGCCAAATGATTGATATCTATTAGACATGACTTTGTATTTCAGAGCTGATGTCTTACCCCTTTAGAATTAAAAAAAGAAAATTTAACCATGATTATTGCCTCCTGGTGAATATCAGTCTGCTCAAGGGTTTTTCTGAAGTGAATACATGTTTTTGGCAGCTCTCACTTGAGGGAAAGAGCCACCTGCTCTAATTCTTCAGCTAGTGGGAAGGTTTGGCATTATCCTCCATTACTCTTTAAACCAGTACTCACAAGGGAATAATAGGAATATGAAACAAACAAGATAAACAAACAAGGAGAAACATCTCTTTTATTGATGTAGCCATCAAAGTCTAATCAGAAAAATAAAGCCCAGACAAAAGAGTTCAATGGTAAGAATTTAATTCAGGGAACTAGTTAGGAAGGTGCTGGAAGAGCTGAGATGGCCAAGAAGGGGCAGTGAAAGAAGCCATCGGCTCTCTGCCTCTCGGAGGAGATTCAGCTGAGTGCCTTTCCCGACACAACCTGATACATCACATTAGCCATAGCGGCAGGCTGTGACCACACAGGAAGAGCAGTGTTATGGGTCAAATCATATCCCCTCAAAAAGACATGTTGAAATTAGGTCATCACAAATGTAATTAGTTAAGTGAAAATTAGGTTAGACCGTAGTAGCGGGCCCCTGATGTAATAGGACTAGTGTCCTTATAAAAAGAGAAGAGACATAGAGACAGACTTAGGGGCAAGACGGCCTTCTGATGAGAGACTAGAACAACATAGCTGCAACCCAGGGAATGCCAGCAATTGTGGCCACCATCAGAAGCTTGCAAAAGGTGAGCACAGATTCTATGCAGAGTCTCAGAGGGAACACGGCCCTGCTGACACCATAATTTTGAATTTCCAGCCTGTGGAGCTGTCTCTGTTGTTTTAAAATATCCAGTTTGTAGTACGTTGTTGGAGCAGCCCTGAGAAACTAATATGAAGAGTATGTTCAGAATCCAAGCCCAGAACCACCTGGGGGAGGTGGATTTATGAGGCGGCCGGGGCAGAGGCTAGAGTCATGGAGGGAGGGCCTAGCTGGTAGTATCTGGGAGTGCGGAGGAGATTCAGTCATTGCTGGAGAAGCCACCGAAGCAGGTGAGTGTCAGGGGAGAGAGGGAGAGTGCCCTGGCCTGTCTCTCTCTCATGCTCCTAGCTCCTGCCAGTACCTCTCTGTTTCTGAATCTAGTTAGAAGCCAGTTGGCACAAGAGTCTGCAAAATTGTTGTTTTCAGGGGCAGGGTGAGGAATAAATCTGAGTAAAAGAAGACAAAGCCTGTCACTCTAAGGGGTCCTGACGTTAGGCTGGCATGTGCACTGGATGTTCTGTTCTCTGCAGCCGAAGTCAGGAAGTACAGAATGTCGATTACAGCACATGCCCTAAAAGCAGGATTGTTGAGGTTGTTTGAAGTGAAAAAGATCCTCAACATAAAGGCCAAATATTACAAACCACTATGGTTTAATTATTAAAGGCATTTGTCCCATGACCTGGAGTCAAGAAAACTGCCACAAATGGGATTTTGGATCATTTGGATGTTTGGATTTGGGACAAAGAAGGTTCACTTATTCTATCATATTATTATGAAGAAGAATTAAAACAATGGTATTGGGTATTGTTATGAAGAAACAGAGGAAATTTAGGTCTGAAGACCTACAAAATTTGTTTTTTAAATAGAGAGAGAGAAACTCCAACTTCGCCTGGTAAAATCTACTGCCAAAATCAAGAGGGAAGTGAATAGGATGCTGAAGTGGTATTTATTTCACGACCCTGTATGACTCCCCTGGACCTAATGTTCCACAGTAAAAGTTAAATCAGTATATATGCAGTGGTCATTTGCAAAAGATTGGAAACATTTGTGGATTTAAACAAATGAAGATACTTAAGATGAAAATCCCCATCATTCTTTAAAGGAAGCAGCATTTGGTAATGAACTTGAGATACATTTTTC
Source organism: Callithrix jacchus (assembly GCF_049354715.1). Taxonomy (NCBI): domain Eukaryota; kingdom Metazoa; phylum Chordata; class Mammalia; order Primates; family Cebidae; genus Callithrix; species Callithrix jacchus. The sequence goes on from NC_133520.1 coordinate 52,275,255, forward strand.
TTTCATATAAAACAAAATAATATATGTGCATATACTTTTATAATATATTTTAATATTTATAGATAATATTTTAAACTTTGTGAGAAAAGAAGGCATATAAATTTATTTGCCAGGACAAAACACTTCTTGGAACACAAAATTTATGAAACTAGTCCTTGCATAGGTGTAACGGTAGGCATTGTCTTTAATCAATATCTTGTTCTGACTGCTAATTTTTTTTAAAAAAGAGCACAGAATCAATCATTCATCAAAAATAACATTCAGCAAAGGACTAATGTGATTGTTGCTTTCCAAAGTCTCAAATTAGCATAGAAATAGGAGGTAAGATATCACACCACTAAATAATTAATGTGGCCACAGCAAACACAGGAACTCACAAGGAGGCCTCGGACGTGCGTGGGCTCATGGTACATTCATGGTCATTACACCTAATGCATAACTTTCTGAACTTGCTAATTGAAGTGAAGGTTACAAGTTATAAATATGATATTCTGTTGGGAAAGGCTGAGGTTTTTAAACAGATCCATCAGTGTCAAGTTCAAACCACAACAAACATGAATTGATAAATAAAACTGAAAGCCACAGCGAGGCCTCCAAAGAGCCCACAGGCTCGCATGCAAGCAATGCTCATTGCAGCCGCTGCAACGGTGCGTGGCCTGGGGCACAGCAGGACAAAACTCCTCTGCAGGGTGACATGCATCCCTCCACGCCTATATCACTTAGTTGTAAAGTAAGGGAAGGGAGAAAAAGACAATCCAAACTGGCAGTGGCACTCAGGAATGGAGTGTCAGAAATAGATTCTTGAGGGGAACCTTCAAATAGATCGTGAATCAAAGAGGAGAGGAAAAGAAATGTAGGTTGCAAATACAAAATTAGCATAAACCAAGAGAACAGGCTTTCTGCATAGTGAGGAAGATAAGTATTTCTCTTGAATGCCCATAAAAGTGTCCCCTGGGAGTATGTACCATGGACATCTTCTTACCATGCCCCTGGAGGTTCATCTTAGGCAGCATGTTTTCATAGTAGGTGGGGATAGAGAGGCTGAGGGCCTTGCCCCAAACAACCCAGTACATCAGAGTAGAGCTAACATGTGCCTTCTCAGTCCCTGAGTTTTAAGGTCTTTGATCACTTAATGGAGTCAGGCTGCAGCTCTCAAAGATGACCTGGCTTCCTGCACGTCCAAAGCACATTACCAACTTCATAAGTAACGGCAGTAAATTAGTCTGTCCAATGCAAGGAGACTACCTTTGCACAGTGCCTATCCTCCGCAGGGTCCGTGTATGATCATAGGAAGTCTCTATTGCTGAGAGATGGAAAGGAGAGATTTCACACAAAAATCAGGATGGGCAGAGCACTGCCTTTGTACATTATTTTAAAAACACCCTATTCCTAATGTTTAATATTCAAATGACTTACTACTTGTTTGTCCCCTGAGAAAACATTTTAGTGAAAGCTAAATAAATGCTACTCTGGTGATTCTTATATAAAACCCTGAATCCCAGTTACCATCTCTTAAAGAACATAGTTGCAGAGGCAATTCATCTGGATGTCATGCTCACCCTTTAACCAGAAGGCCAGCAACATGTTGTTTATGATTCCCAAAGGGAATAGAGCAAACATGGCTCTATACTAAAGGCAAAATAATGAAATCTGACGACAAAACACCATCATAAAATAAAGGTAACATTAACCATTTATCAGGTTGTAGGTGAACTAAAGATTGAACAAAGGGGTAAATTTGCTCTGGGGGTTGGTAGAAGACAGGAATGTTTATAGACTATTTAGAAGGGAATCTAGTGGTAAATGGCCACCCATTTTTCTGTGTACATCAGGGAGTTTCATTAGAAAAAGCTATTGCATTGATATTCTCCCACAGCTGTGGCCTGCAAGTGAGTCATAATTACTGATGCCAGATTGACAAGAAAGCTGAAGTGAGTCCAAGTGTAGGAGTCTCACCTTCTTAGCAGGCTCCATCATCTCCACTGTGCAATCTGACCAACGATTCCACTTCAGTGTACTTTTTTCCACCATTAACACAAGCGTTTCCTTACATCTCTACACCCCTCTAAGAATGTTACTCTTAGAATGCTAAGAAAATCTTTGTAGTTATTTGAAAACAGAACAATGTAAGCAAAAATAATTCTTTTCAGAGGGTGAAAGACCACTTAATCACACAAGGGTAAAGTATTCCAGGTGATTTAAAATACATTAACTTGACTGACTGTCCCAAGTGGGATATATCCTAATGGCAAAAAGAAACTCCAGAGAAATGTTAAACTGTATTTAATATTTATATTGAATGATTTGAGTATCATTTTTCTGAAATAAAGATATGTAAGGTAAAACAAGTAATTATGTTAACTTTGCCAGAACCAAGAATTTCAGTGTAAGTGATAATAAGAGTCAGAAATATAAAATCAAAAAGTAAAATTTCTCTGACTTCTATTTCAGTTGGCAATGTCACTATGCTCATAAGGTATTCTTTTTCTTTTAAAAGTTCATATATTACATAGCCTGTCCACTGAAATGGGCAAAGAAATAAGGAGCAATGAGCAGTCCTAGTGCTCAAACTGAGATCTCAAAACATCGTTTCGCATGTAAAGTCTCTTTGGAGAAATGACTCTTTCAGATCTGGTTCAGGAAATAGACAAGAGGAGCTAGAGCTTATCATACCAGATAATAAGAGAAATCTTTTAAAGATCACTAGGGTCATGTCAAAAGGGTTTAGAAACCAAATTGAAGAGACCCTCACTCACTGAAGATGGGGCAGTTATGTTCTCAAAAAGGATAATAACTATAAAGAATTTTCAGGCATTTAATATCATATCATTCATGAGTTCAGAATGATACTGAAAAAAAAAAAAAAAGAGCCACCATTGGTCTTCGGTCACATTTAGCAGATATTAGGGAACTAACTATTCTAAAAACCATAAAACAGGCATCTATTCTGCTTTTCCTTTATGAACTATGCTTAGGGATTATCATATAGCTCATGAAGAAAAGTCTTTCTTCATAGCAGCACTCCAGCTACTAAATGAAGAAGGATTAATATAATGACATCATTTCAGAGCTCCTGGTAAAATAATGGATGTAGGCAATGATCATCAATGACTGCTAAAACTGATAGATGAGAAACTGATGGGGAACTTGAAAATGATGGAAAGACTAACAAGATTTGACCCAGCAATCAATCTTAACATCCCATAAAGGGAGATGATCAGACATTATGTGCCTCCTGATGAAAGTACATAACTATGAGTCATTCCTGCCAAAAAATAGAAATTTAATCTGATAAATCTTCCAGATCCAATTGCCAGCTTTTAAGCAAACAGAATATGTTAAATGACACCATGAAGATGCAATTAGTAAAATTTATAGGAAAAATGACCTGGTTTCTTTAATATCTTCAACAAACACATTGAAAAGAAAAAGAGGGGAAATCTATAGATTAGAAGAAACAAGAGGGGCCTGGGGTGGTGACTCATTCCTGTAATCCCAGCACTTTGGGAGGCTGAGGTGGGTGGATTGCTTGAGCCCAGGGGCTCAAGACCAATCTGGGCAACACGGAAAAACCTTTTCTCTACAAAAAAATACAAAAATTAGCCAGGCATGGTGGCATGCACTTGTGGTTCCAGCTACTTGGGGGCCTGAGGCAGGAGGATTGCTTGATCCCAGGAGGTCTAGGCTGCAGTGAGACAAGATCACACCACTGCACTCCAGCCTGGGTGACAGAGTGACACCCTGTCAGAAGAAAGGAAGGAAGGAAGGAAGGAAGGGAGGGAGGGAGGGAGGGAGGGAGGGAGGGAGGGAGGGAGGGAAGGAAGGGGAAAGAAAGAAAGAAACTGAAGTTATATCAACCAAATGCAATGTGTATCTATTGATCCTGATTCAAATAAACCAAGTGCTGTGAAACACTTTTGAATAATCTTAGAAATTTGAATAGACTGAATATTTTATATTAAAAAATTATTAATAATTTTATGTGTGATATTTATGTTTTGATCATGTTTTAAAAGAGCCCTTGGCCAAGCATGGTGGCTTCCTCCTGTAATCCCCCAGCACTTTGGGAGGCCGAGATGGGTGAATCACCTGAGGTCAGGAGTTCAAGACCAGCCTGACCAACATAGTGAAACCCTATCTCTGCTAAAAAGACAAACAGCTGAGTGTGATGGCACCTGTAGTCCAAGGTACTCAGGAGGCTGAGGCAGGAGAATGGCTTGAACCTGGAAGGCAAAGGTTGCAGTGAGCTGAGATCATGTCTGCACTTTAGCTTGGGCGACAGAGCAAGACTCTGTTTCAAAATAAATAAATAAATAAATAAAAGCCCCTAACTTGCAGAAATACATAGTAAAATATTTTCAGATGAAATGATGTGCTGTCAGGAATTTTCTAGAAAAGAACTGAGTTTGGGAGAGAAACAATGGAACATTGGAGAGGGTACTTGTGCACCTATATCAACCACAAGTTAATAATTACTGAACTAAGTAACAAATACATGAGAGTTTATTACAGTAGTCTCTACTTTTGTATGTGCTTAATAATTTTATAGCAAAGAGTTGAAAATACAGAAGCTCTAAGAATCAACCTTATCCAAATGCTTATATTTTGTTTCTTTGTTACCAAAAGTTAAAATTATATGCATATTACTCTGTTCCAATTTCTGTCCCATTGTCTGATCATTTTATTTATTCTGCATATTTTCCAAGAAAATTTGATAATACCTCCTTTCCCTCTTTAATGATTAAAAGTAGAATTGAGGTCTCAGTGGATCTTAGTGAAGGGAAAGACAGGTTGGTAGTGCCTTCAATTTGTGAACATAGCTCTTTAAATAAGCAGTAGCTTCAAATAACTTGCATTTGGGGATCATGCTCAGTGAATATAAAATGATGACACAACAATCCTTAAGCTGCTACAGCTGGGGAGGGGAGGGACATCCTAGCATAACATAGCAAGTGTCATAACATCAGTGACTTCCACTCTGTGGTGCAGGAGAATTTTTAGGTCTTTCTCAAGCTGAAGGACGCCCTTTTTCTGCTCTCCTTACAGAACAGAGTGACCTGTGATGTCTTCCCACTACTCCCAGGTTGAGAGAGAGAGAATGAAGACCCATTGCTGTACAGGAACTGACTGAACGCTTTGAAGATCCTGTCGCCTGCAGGTAGGAGGTTTAGGCTTCATCCTACGTGCGAGAAGAAGCCATTGTTGGTGTTTTAAGCTGGCAAGTGCTGTGGCAAGATTTGCTTTTTTAAAAGTTCATTCTGGGCCAGGCGCAATGGCTCACACCTGTAATCTCAGCACTTTGAGAGGCCGAGGCAGGTGGATCATGAGGTCAGAAGTTCAAGACCAGCCTGGCCAAGATGGTGAAACCACATCTTTACTAAAAATACAAAAATTAGCCTGGCGCGGTACCTGGTGCTTGTAATCCCAGCTACCTGGGAGGCTGAGGCAGGAGAATCACTTGAACCCAGGAGGCGGAGGTTGCAGTGAGCTGAGATCCTGCCATTGCATTCCAGCCTGAGCGACAGAGTGACTCTGTCTCAAAAATAAATAATAAAAATAAAAGTTCACTCTGGCTGCATGAAGTAAAAAGGATCAGAGAGGCACAAGCATGGAGTCATGTGAGAAAGGCGATCATCTTACCAGCACAATGGGAACCTGGTGGAGGTGGTGGAAATGTAGAGAAATAGGCAGGTAGGAGATACAATTTGGAGGTAGAATAGACAGGACTTGATGCATTGGTTAAGGAAGATCAGGGAGAGAAATTTCAAGGGTAACTCCCAGATTTTTTTGTATGATCAACCAGAAGAAGAGATGCTTATGTAACTAAACGAAGAACAGAAGAAAAGAGGCATATTTGTGACAGGAGATCAAGAGTAAAGTGTTAAGCATAGTTTGAGATGCCGATTAAGCTATCCAAGTGACATCCCAGTGATGATGAACAGAGGTTAGAATGTACATCTGGAGTAAAGTCATATCATCAGGCACTTAGGCTGGAGGCAGTGGCTCACACCTGTAATCTCAGCACTTTGGGAGACTGAGATGGGCAGACAACATGAGGTTAGGAGTTCAAGACCAGCCTGACCAACATAGACAAATGCCAACTCTACTAAAAATACAATTAGCCGAGAGTGGTGGGGCATGCCTGTAATCCCAGCTACTTGGGAGGCTGAGGCAGGAGGTCTGCTTGAACCCTACTGCAGTGAGCCAAGGTCACATCATTGCACTCCAGCCTGGACAACAGAGCAAGATTCCATCTCAAAAGGAGCGGGGGGTGGGGGGGGAAGAAACATTATCAGCCATTTGCATAAGGTGGAAAGGTGATAGCCCCTAATGTTGATCAGAGCAGGGAGTATTAAAAGATTAAGTGGGGTCGTAGGGAGAGAGGCAACTGAAGTAAGAAGCCCCCTGAACCGATAAGTCCCATCATATTGAGGGTGTTAGGCTGTGGCCCTCCAAGTCCCAGCCCCACCAGCACATCGAATGCTCCTCTAGTGAGTTCCATCATTCCCCAAACACAGGAAACCTTCTCAGCTTTCCAAGGAACCTTCCCTAAGATGGAAGCTTTCCTAGAATCCTGCAAGTATGATTCTGAGCCTTGAAGACAGGGCTGGCCCAGGGGAAGCCCAGGATTGGGACAAAGTTGACTAAGATCTTAGGATAGTGTCCAAGGACCAGATAACTTTTTTGCCTTTCTTAAGGAGGTCTCTTATTAAGGTAAGTATTGTGAAAAGTAGGAAATTATTTGTGGTACTGCCCAGTAAACCTCAAGTATTGCTGGAAATCATTAATCACATCAAGGTAGGGGCATGCCATGCCTTCTTCAGCAGGCAGAGATGTTACCCAGAAATTTTGCTCTGACACTCTCAGATAAATATTTTTTAGGTTTGGGTTTGGAGTTAAAGCCACAGACATCATCAATCAGAGTCTCATGGGATGCCGGAATGAGAAAAGTGGTCCAACTAAACATCTGTTTTTAGTCTTTTTAGTGTTGCAGACCTCTTTGAATACATCATGAACACCGGGGATTCTCGCCTCGGAAAAATAAAAATCACATATAGAAAAATTCAGACAGTTTTTAGGAGTTTGAAGAATCCCTACTTGTTGTGGACCCATTTGGGGTTGGATTCCTAACCATGACTTGGATTCAGAAGTCATATAAGATGCAGGTTAACAAACATTGGAAAACAAATGAGGCATTTTGAGGACAAACAGTGTCTTCCATATATCAACTTCTGGAATATCTCAGATCTGGATGAGGTCACAGGAATTTCCATTCATGGAGAGCTCTTCCTGGAGCTCAGAGATCATTGAGAGAGGGTAGTCATCATGGATGTGTCCAAGCGCAGGTAGTTTGGAAAGAAATAAAGTTATCTTTTTTTTTCCTTTACTAAAAATCCTATAGTCCCCATTAACAGGAAGGAAGGAAGAGGACAGGTGAGCTCCCTGGTATCGATGTATTTACAGAGAACCTAGGCATCAGCCATGCATACAGAGGACACTCATTTGGCCGGAATTCGGGCTTTGACTTTAAATTCCCTTGCTCCCAATAAGACCTCTCTTAATCTGAAAACAATTTGTCATAATTGATGTACCTGCCAAGAGCTCATGGCAAAGAGGCAGGAGGGACCTAGGAAATGTTGCTGGCAAAATCCGGAGTGACTCTAGAGGGGCAATGGCTTCCTTTGGATGCTCATGTGCTGGGCATAGCAATCGGAAAGACAATCGTGAACACCTAGGAGTAAACCAAGATGCAAAGTTCAAGTTTGAGGGAAGAAGGGTGCAGTGTGGAAGAAAGGAAGGCAGATGCTGCAGCCCTGCCTACAAGCAAGGAGGGAGCCATTAAGAGCCCTAAGCCTACTTTATGAGACAGAGGAATCGAGTTTTATTTCCTTCTCACCAAGAGACACCGGAAAGCTGTGATCTTACGCAGGTGGGAGAAGTGAGATGAAAATAAGCTCTTCCTAACAGTAAGGTCTGAGCCTTTCACAGACAGTGCTGGTGCTATAAGAATGACCCTTGATGGTTAAGCCTTTGCAGTCTTTATTCTGTCCTGTTCAAGGTAAATCTGCACACATTTTCTGTGTATTTTCCAAAAAAGGAAAGTTTTATAAAGGCTCAAGTTATTTACAAATATTGTGTATATTCTTGCTGTTTCCCAGTTCTTTAAGAACCATACAGTCCAGGCGCGGTGGCTCACACCTGTAATCCCAACACTTTGGGAGGCCAAGGCAGGCGGGTCAAGAGGTCAGGAGATGGGGACTATCCTGGCTAACACAGTGAAAGCCCATCTCTACTAAAAATACAAAAAATTAGCCGGCCGTAGTGGCATGCGCCTGTAGTCCCAGTACTCGGGAGGCTGAGGCAGGAGAATTGCTTGAACCTGGGAGGCGGAAGTTGCAGTGAGCGGAGATCATGCAATTGCACTCCGGCCTGGGTGACAGTATTGCCTGAATTTTCACTAGCCAACACGAACGTGCTCGCCTTCCCTTGGGTGAGACCGCATAGGCACAACATGCAGCTCAGGGTAAGTTCTTTGAATTTTAGAGAGCAAATTAATTAATTAATTAATTTTTTTAGACTGAGTCTTGCTCTGTCGCCCAGACTGGACTGTACTGGCGCGCTCTCGGCTCACTGCGACCTCCGCCTCCTCCTGGGTTCAAGTGATTCTCCTGTCTCAGCCTCCCAAGTAGCTGGAATTACTGGCATGTGCCACCACATCCAGCTAATTTTTGTGTTTTTAGTAGAGACGGGGTTTTATCACGTTGGCTAGGCTGATCCCGAACTCCTGATCTCACCATCCGCCTGCCTTGGCCTCCCAAAGTGCTGGGATTACAGGCATGAGCCACTGCACCTGGCCAAAGAACTACTTCATTTAAAAAATAGTTTATAAGTTTTTTAATAAAAGAGGAAATGGAAACTCAGCCCCAAGGGGAAATGGGAAAGTTTAACTTCCCTAGGCAAGTCCAGTTCTGCGTGGTTTCTGTGGTACAGGTGAGTAGTTACCACACAATTTGATCTCATGAGTAAAACTGATGCAGGAAGACTTTTATTCACTGTTTTATAAGGGAAAGGAATCCAAAGCTTTTTTATGCTAAACACCTTAACGACATAATGAAGATAGCCCTTTCTCCTCTTGCCTGAGGGAAGTTAGGAAGACATTCCTTAAGGAATCCATTTAGGGCTTTGGAGACAGGAAAGCTAGCAGGAAACGGTAAGAGCGGAAGCATCAGCTACAATAGGTAATGCCTGGGGTTGTCGAGACTGATGGAAAAAAGGTTTCCTGTACAAAACCAAGCATCATTTTATTTTAATGCTCAGTGAGACCCCTTCCTGAGAAAAACAGCCAAGTGTGCGATACTTGAAAATGTACTTACTCTGAAGCCGGCAGTGAACTGTACTCGCGGAAGGCCTGGAGGAGTAGGTGAGAAGTAGAGGAAGCTGCCAGCACAAACGCTTTGTCATTTAGAACTGCCCAGGGAGCAGTTATAAAACACATACCTGCAAATTACAAGGGGATGGCATGGGCTCACAGGTGCAGCAAGACATGCAGCGACATCAGTCCTCGGTGTCCCTCTTCTTGGAATGCTCCCATGTGGAACCCCCGTGTCACTTTGGAGGAACCTCTTTCTGAAGTGCCTGGGGAGCTGTATCTTTAAGCCCCTTTCCTCGGTACTTGCTCCTCCCCCCGCCCTCCATCCTGATGATTCATCTTAGGAACTGGAGATACTGAAAAGCAAGACCAATTGAGCTTTTGGGTGGTAGAGAACTGGGCTTAAGTGCTCTGCTAATCTGGGATCCCACTCTTGCCTACAAGTCTGAAAGCTAATCGACAGCCCAAAGGCTCTCTTTCGGCAGCTTAGAAGGGGAAGCACAGCAAGAGGCCTCACAACTGTGTTGCTGAATCACTGTTCTCAGTGAGGGAGAGAAAATGGATACTTTTTAAAGCATTCTACCCAGAGAATAGAAGTTTCCTGACGGGCGCGGTGGCTCATGCCTGTAATCCCAGCACTTTGGGAGGCTAAGGCCGGCGGATCCCAAGGTCAGGAGATTGAGACCATCCTGGCTAACACTGTGAAATCCAGTCTCTGCCAAAAATACCAAAAATTAGCCGGGCATGGTGTTGCGCGACTGTAGTCCGAGCTGCTCTGGAGGCTGAGGCAGGAGAATCACTTGAACCTGGGAGGCGCAGGTTGAAACGAGCCGAGATCGCGCCGCTGCACTCCAGCCTGTGCAACGGAGGGAGACTCCGTTTCAAAACAAACAAACAAACAAAAAAGTGTTCATTATTTCTTTCCCAAGACAAAACCCAAAGTTTGTTTAAAGCTGCTTGTTTCGTACACGCATTCTGGAGAGCAACTTGGAGTGTCTACTACATTCTAGGCATTGCACTAGGTGCAGCAATACAGGGGTGATGGGGCCGAATAAGGCAACTTGAGTGGCCCCTAGGCGTTCTGCACAGGTAGTTTACCTGCAGTTTCGCAGGGCTCCTCTTCCCTTCTCTTCCCTCAAACCCTTGGCTTTTTTGAAACTAATGGTCAAGGATGGAGGAAGACAGGGGACAGCTTTGTTCTGGTTTGCCCTTAAGTCCCAGTTCCTGTGAGAGCCGTCCTAAGCCATCTTGATAGGAAACCGCTCCTCAGAGCATGTTTGTTATGAGGTATGTTGACATCTGCTCCAAAGGGTGGGTGACCTTAAGGGAATCTTGCAGGCCCCAGGCTGTGCTTGATTATCTGGGCTACCTTTCCATTCCGAGGCCCACGTGGTGATTGATTACTTTTCCCATTCTGCCTGATACAGGGTCTGTCTTCATTGTATTTCCCTCAGCTGTCTTAGATACCTGTTACTAACACACAAGGCCTTATTCCTCTGCTCCACTGTCAGTCAGTCAGCTGGGAACGGGACCGGCTGCGTGGAAGAAAGGGAAAGATAGATTTAGAGAATGGCTGATTTCTTCAAAACTCATCCAAGTTCTTTTTGATTTCTTAAAAGGATTTCAGCAAACCTGTAATCCCAGCACTTTGGAAGGCCAAGGCAGGCAGATCATGAGGTCAGGAGTTTGAGACCAGCCTGACCAATATGGCGAAAACCCGTGTCTACTAAAAATACAAAACTTAGCCGCGTATGGTGGTGCATGCCTGTAATCCCAGCTACTCAGGAGGCTGAGGCAGGAGAATTGCTTGAACAACCTGGGAGGTGAAGGTTGCAGTGAGCCAAGATCACGCCACTGCACTCTAATGTAGGTAACAGAGTAAGACTCCATCTAAAAAAAAAAAAAAGCATCTCAGCAAATGCATACATTTGTTTTAAGCATTTTAAAACAATCTTCTTTTGCCAATCAGTATGTCATCTTATGATCTCCTAATGACATAGGCAAGAAATTAGAAAATTACCATTTTCAATTTAAACATAAACTGGGAAAAACAGAGAATGCAAGAATTTACACCTTCACCTCATTAGTGTTTTGCTGGTTCATATGATATTTCGAAGCCATTATAGGGTATGTGTGGATTTCAAGACATGTATGAGACAGTCTCTGATCTCTGATTATTATTTTTATTTACTTTGTTAAATATTTTGAAAGGAAAATACAGTAATTTCAAAAATAGGATGGGAAATAATCCAAAATCACACCCCCCAAGCGCTGCAATTTCCAATTTAGTATAATGCCTGCCAGTCTGTGCATTATTCTCTATTTTGTTTTTTGCTAGTAGAGAATTTAAATATCCTTTTAAATACACAACAAACATCTGGAGTGGCTTTTCTGTGTGTTTGCTGCTTCATACCCTTTGGTCACTTTTCTGTTGAGTTGTGTGTCTTTTTCTTTTACTTATACTTTATATATTCCTAAATAAAGTTTTAAAATGTCATGTAAATACATGTATTTTTCTTTAACAGTTCCTGGACGTCCTGCTTTGATTAAAAAGATACTCCCAAGTTGACATGGGGTCCTTTAGATTTTGTAGAATTACATCACCCTTGCAATGCATGAATTCCAAACTGACAATAGTGTATTAATCTTTGGAAACAATATTGAAATATATTTGCTATATTTTTGTTGATACTTTTTGTATCTGCAGTCATATATAAGATTGGCTGAGGTTTCTAAAATATTGGTTGATGTTTTTAAAAATAATGTAATCAGAATTGATATTACACAATAAGTTTGATTATGAGGTGGGGGGATTTCCATCTTTTTAGGTAGCTTGGAGTTGATAGTTTAAAGAATAATGAAATCATCTGGACTTTAAAGGTGCCATAAAACTCAGTTTTGAAATTACCTGAACGTGGAATCTTTTAAACACCTGAAATCTTCTGAAACCGTCGTTCATCTCTGTACCTTTTCCACCTTATCTTGGGTCCATTATTGCAACTTGTATTCTGTTAGAAGTCAAGTGTTTCCTCTAGAATTTTAAACTTGTTAGAGATTATGTAACTCCTTAATATAGTATATATTATATTACATATTGTATATTTGATACTGTATATTAGATATTATACATTGTATATTATATATTGTAGTTTAAAACATTTCTTCTGCATGGCTCTGTCTCCTTTCCTATTACTAATCATGCATAGCTTGTACTCTTTTCTTTCAATCTTTAAGTTTTTTTTAATACCAAAACTCATAAAGGTTTGTATTGGCATTTTTACAGAACTAGCTCTTGAGTTTATTTTTCTATTTTGGGTTATGATTTTAAAATTATTATTCTCACTTCTGTCTTTACTAATTACCTCTTCCTATTTTCTTTTGGTTTGTTTGTTATTTCTCTAAGTTTCTATGATACAGACTTAATTTTCATCATTATTTTTTTTAAGGCAGAGTCTCTGTCCCCCAGCCTGGAGTGCAGTGGCGTGATCTCAGCTCAGTGCAACCTCCACCTCTTAGGTTCAAGCGATTCTCCTGCCTCAGTCTCCCAAGTAGCCAGGATTACAGGTATGCACCACCATGCCCAGCTACTTTTTGTATTTTTAGTGGAGACAGGGTTTTGCCATGTTGGCCAGGCTGTCACAAACTCCTGACCTGAGGTAAGCAACCTGCCTTGGCCTCCCAAGGTGCTGGGAACACAGGCGCAAGCCTCCATGCCAAGCCTAATTTTCATTAATTTGAATCTTTCTTTTTTAATAAAAGCATTTAAGTTTCTACATTATGCTATGCTAGGCCTCAGTTTTGATTGCCTCTTTGTTCCAAATTTTGTCTAAGGATATATTTCATAATTTCTAAGTATTAACTTTATCACTTTTTATTATTTAGTCTGACTCTATAGTCTATTGAATGAATATAGAAAGAAACTCTTTTTTCTTTGTTCTATCAACCTAGAAAATAATTTTTATTATCTATTTGAGATATTATCGATTCATAAATTCTTTATGTTTTTAATTTTTGTCTGTTACTTATGACTGACTATGAAAGGGTTATATTAAAATCTCCCAGTAATACTGCACTTGTATACAGTTCTTTTATTCCTAATAAGTTTTGTCTCATATTTTCAGCTGCTATTTTTTTTGTGTGCACAGAGGTTTATGAGTTATTATCATTGTCTGAGTTGTCTGAGAAGGAGACACTGTGATAGAAATGAATAGGGAAGAATTTTATTAGGGGAAATGCCTAAGAAATAAATTGGATAAGGAGTTGGGAGAGGCTGGGAGAGCTGTCAGACCATAATGAAGTCTGACTCTGAGAAGAGGAGAGAGACAAGAAAAATAGAGTTGAAGTGTTTTCAACTGTTGTGGAGTCTAAATGTTCAGCTCTGTTGAGCCAAAGTTGGCTGCCCAAGAGTCTTGTGTCTTCCAGAAATGGGCCAAACTTATTACACTATTGCTTTCGTAAACTTACTACACTATTGCTTTCATTCATTGCCTGAGAACAGCCTCTGGGAAACCTGGCCCACCGTGAATGGGGTGATAGATTTAGAGGGCGGTGCTTGGTGCCCACTGTCAATGACGTTCCCTGTATTTGGAAGTCAGGTAGGTGTATTCTTTTTTTTTTTTTGAGATGGAGTCTCGCTCTGTTGCCCAGGCTGGAGTGCAGTGGTGTGATCTTGGCTCACTGCAACCACCACCTGCTGGGTTCAAGCCATTCTCCTGCCTCAGTCTTCCGAGTGGCTGGACTATAGACGCACACCACCATGCCTGCTAATTTTTTTTTTTTTTTTTTTTTTTTAGAGAAACAGGGTGTCACCATGTTGGCCATGCTGATCTCAAACTCTGGCCTCATGATCCAACCTCCTTGGCCTCCCAAAGTGCTGGGATTACAGGCGTGAGTCACTGTGCCCAGCTAAGTAGATATATTCTAATGATAATCACTTTCATGTACCTTCCTCAAAATTAAACACATTCAACTTTTATTAACTGATTATTTTAGCGTTTTCCAAACTCACTAGGTGGTAGAATCTTTTTTTTTCTACAGAACTCACGGAGCACATCCTGAGAAGTGCTTTTCTAGCTGCACATCTGCAGGCATTGCCCTTGGTCATGTCTAAAACATTTTACTAATGATATCTATGACAACAGAGAAAGCAACTATGTTGAATTTGCAGCTGATACAGAGCAAAAGAGAAAACAAATTCAGTAGATGTCCAGAAGTCTATCTATGCAGTTATGTTCGAGTTCTAAAAGGCTCTTTGAAAAGCCTTTCATACATCCAAAATAAGATACCTTGTTTTTAGTCTGCAGCCTCTAGTTACATTCCTACCAAAATGGGCATGAGTCATGACTTTGAAGGGTTAAAACCAGACATGCATTTTCCTGATGTTTGTTCTGTAGGCATCTAAAGCTTCTGAGGCAGTTAATCCCCACCAGATCCTCTGAGGATCTCTGAAACTACTTTCTGAGATGAGATCAATCCCACATATATTTGTCTCTTCCTACTTTGATTTTGTGCCGTTTCAAATGACTATGAACCCATTCAACCATACACAGCCTGAGACAGAAGTTTCCTTGGCAGTAGCATCACCTTGTTCTGTCTTCGAGTTCTCTAACTCTTGGCTTTAGACACTTAGTCTAATAAACTAAAGCCTGAAAATTCTACCTCATCTGATAGATCATCAGGTTGATCTTTCAACCACATACATCTGTTTTCTTCGTCTTGCCTGCTATTGTCAATTGCATAGACTTTTTTGTTCACTAATGTTTCACTGTTTATCCTTGAGAATCTTGCCTACTGTCCAATGACTCATCTCAGTTGCATATGTGGTATCTGTCATTTCCTTACCGCTTTGAATTTTTACAAGTCACTTCCTTTGTTTTCGCTTTAATCGTAAGTCTCTAGGTATGAACACTTACAGTATTTTCTCAATAGTACTTTCTAAATAATATGCTTTTAATAGTGTCCTTAGAGGAGCTCAGTAATAAGCACAGACCTATAAAGAGTGTGACAGCTGGCCGGGAGCAGTGGCTTATGCCTGTAATCCTAGCACTTTGGAAGGCCGAGGTGGGCAAATCACCTGAGGTCAGGAGTTCAAGACCAGCCTGTCCACCATGATAAAACCCCAAATCTACTAAAATAGAAAAAAAAAAAAAAAACCAGCTAGGTGTGGTAGTGCATGCCTGTAATCCCAGCTACTCAAGCAAAAGAATCAATTGAATCTGGGAGGCAAAGGTTGCAGTGAGCCAGGATCGTGCCACTGTGCTCCAGCCTGGAGTAAGTCTTACAAGAGTAAGACTCCATCTCAAAAACAAGAAAAAAGAGTGTGACAGCTGAGTATGCAGACCACTGATGTCAGCTGTTGGTGGTAGTGGGACCTGAAATAATTCGCTCTGAAGGAAAGTTTTGTTTATATCTACCAACGTTTACTGGTGGAAAACTCATAAAGAAAGATGATTCTATGTTAATCCATATACTAGAGAGGGTCTATAAGTAATACCACATATGGCTTTCTGGTCCCACTGGCAACAGATCCTTTAAATACAAATTGGAAAAGAATGGTAGTTATTACTTCAGATACCAAACCAATTCACCTTAAAGTCTCCTTTAAATTAAACCAGCTTTGATCCACCAGTCCTGGCTCATTGGTCACCTGGGTTTTATTCCTAATTTGATTCAGATAGCTTTAGCTTTTATCTGAAAGATACCAATCTTCCACTGATAATCTGGCATTGACACATACAATTCCTGGCTTCATCCTTGTGTACAAATAAGAAGCCCTAACCTCAATCAAGTTGGTGAGGTCTTTCCCTGCGATCCCAAGTGTCCTTTGAGTAAAAAGCTAGAATTACACTAATTGATAATAAACTGCATCTGGACACCAGGTTCTTCCAGGCGCTGCATTTGGTTGGATGATTCCTAGTTGTTTCCTTGAGTTTCTTTTCTTTCCTACTTGTTCTCTTTTTATTTATTTATTTATTTATTTTTGAGACAGAGTTTCACTTTGCTGCCCTGGCTACAGGGCCGTGCAGTGCTGTGGTTCAAGTATAACTCACTGCTACTTTGAACTCCTGGGCTCAAGCGGTCCTCCCATCTCAGGCTCCCAAGCAGCTGGGACAACAGGTGAGCATCACTATGCCTTGCTAATTTTTAATTTTTTTGTAGAGACAGGATCCCACTGTGTTTTCTAGGCTGATTTCAAACCTGTGGTCTCAAGCAATCCTCCTGCCTCAGGATCCCAGGGTGCTGTGATTTCAGGCATGAGCCTTCATGCCTGGCCTGGCATCCCCTCTTTTACCATTGCTGGGATCACCCGGCTCCCATCTATTGACCTAGACCTACCTTAGTCCCTATGATAATCTTGATGTTAGACAGGATACAAGCATGTCCCTCCAGCCCACAGCATTCCCATCCCGCGGGGCTCGCCATCTGTCCCTCCCTGCTGCTCTTTGACCTTGTGCACCAGGCTGATAACAGGACTGGAGTCCTATTGCTGTCACTCCATCTATGCCTTTTACCACCTCTGAGACTAAACAGAGACAGTGTGATGTCAAGAGTACCAGACTGGCTCAAAGGACACAATCAACAGAGTGAAAAACTATGGAATGGGAGAAAATATTTGTGAATATTGTGGAATTGTGGGCTCTTGTTCCATAAGAGCTTAATATCCAGAAAATATAGCTAAAACTCAATAACAAAAAAGCAAACAAATCCCATTAAAAATGGGAAAAGGACTTAAATAGAGATTTCTCCAAAGAAGAAATATAAGTGGCCAATAAGCACATAAGAAATGCTCAATGGCCGGGCGCAGTGGCTCACGCCTGTAATCCCAGCGCTTTGGGAGGCTGAGGAGGGTGGATCACAAGGTCAAGAGATCGAGACCATCCTGGTCAACATGGTGAAACCCCGTCTCTACTAAAAATACAAAATTGGCTGGGCATGGTGGCGCATGCCTGTAGTCCCAGCTACTCGGGAAGCTGAGGTAGGAGAATTGCTTGAACCCAGGAGTTGGAGGTTGCGGTGAGCCAAGATGGTGCCGTTGCACTCCAGCCTGGGTAACAAGGGTGAAACTCCATCTCAAAAAAAAAAAGAAAATTGCTCAACATCACTAATCATCAGAGAAATGCCAATTAAAACCATCTTTCACTCATTAGAATGGCTGCCATCAAAAGAAGATAAAATAAAAAATGTTGGCAAGGATGTGGAGAAATCGGAACTCTTGTACTCCATTGGGGGGAATGTAAAACAGTATAGCTGCTGTGAAAAACAATACAGCAGTTCCTCAAAAAATTAAAAATGAATTACCACATGACACAGCAATTCAACTTCATGTATATGCTGAAAGGAATTGAAAGGAGGAATTTGAAGAGATATTTGTACACTCATGTTCATGGCAGCATTATTCACAGTAGCTAAAAGGTAAAAACATCCCAAGTGTTTGGTGAATAGATAAGCACAATGTAGTATATACATACAATGGAAAATTATTCAGTGGTAAAACAGAAGAAAAGTTTTACACATGCTACAACATAGATGAACCTTATAGAAAATATACTAGTGAAATGAGCCACTCACAAAAATAAAAAAGACTGATTCCACTTATAGGAAATATCTAGAATGGGGGACATCACAGAGACAGAAAATAGAATGGTAGTTGCCAGGAGCTGAGGGGAGGAGGGAAAGGGAAGTTGTTTGATTAATGTAGTTCCAGTGTGGCAGTATGAAAAGAGTTCTGGAGATTGACTGTACAACAATGTTAATGTACTCAACACTACTAAAATGTACACTTAAAAATAGTCAAGATGAGGCCGGGCATCTTAACTTAGAACAGCTCAGTAATAAGCTCACACCTGTAATCTCAGCACTTTTGGAGGCTGAGATGGGTTGATTGCCTGAGGTCAGGAGTTTGAAACTGGTCTGGTCAACATGGTGAAATTCCGTCTCTACTAAAAATAAAAATTAAAAAAATTAGCCAGGTATGGTGGTGTGCACCTGTAATCTCAGCTATTTGGGAGGCTGAGGGAGGGGAATTGCTTGAACCAGGAAGGTGGAGGTTGCAGTGGGCCGAGATCACACCACTGCACTCCAGCCTGGGTGACGGAGCAAAGCTCTGTCTCAAAAAAAATAAAAAAAGTTAAGGTACATTTATGTTATGTATATTTTACCAAAAAAAATTTTTTTTAAGAATGAGTACAGGGCCGGGCGCGGTGGCTCAAGCCTGTAATCCCAGCACTTTGGGAGGCCGAGGCAGGTGGATCACAAGGTTAAGAGATCGAGACCATCCTGGTCAACATGGTGAAACCCCGTCTCTACTAAAAATACAAAAAATTAGCTGGACATGGTAGTGCGTGCCTGTAATCCCAGCTACTCGGGAGGCTGAGGCGGGAGAATTGCCTGAACCCAGGAGGCGGAGGTTGCGCTGAGCCAAGGTCGCGCCATTGCACTCCAGCCTGGGTAACGAGAGCGAAACTCCGTCTCAAAAAAAAAAAAAAGAATGAGTACAATAGAGGACCTGAATAGATGCCTCAGCTCTGATCTTACTATGCATATCCCTAACTTCTTTGCAATGTAGCTCTCTCACTGTATCACTAAAGCCTAATTATTCTTATTTACATCCCAGGACCACAGAGAATTCAATGAGATCATCCATAGAAAATTACCTTCTAAACAATACAGAATTCTTCTGTAAATGTAGATATCAAAAATAAAGTATACAACTAGGAATGTTTTAATTGTCTCTAAGAAGACAATTAGTAGATAAATTTGAGAGAAATTTGTAGAGTTAAAAGAATCCCAGGAACCCGAAGTGCAGCAGGGACAATTCAAGTGAAAGCATTTTATTGAGAACTTACCATACACCAGGCACATCCTAGGCACAGAAAGCAAGAATAGTCTCTCTGTTTGCTGAGCATAACACAATCACAGAATTTTTTTTTTAAAAGCTATAAAACACTGTATTGAGGAGGTAACACAGAAGGCTATGAGAGAGCGTGGACATCCAGAATGAGGCGGGCTGCTCAGAGGAAATGGCATCTAACCTGAAGCCTGAAGGCTGAGGTTATCACCAGGCTGAGAGGAGGAGAAAAATCAAGACATACATAAGACAGAAAATCTGTATACAAGAGAATGAACAAGAAATAGTAGAAATATTAGGAAGGTTGAGTAAAATTTCGCCAGACCAAGAGGAAGGGAAAATGTGTTCTAGGAAGATGAAACAACCCATGAGAAGCTGTGATGCTAAGAGGAAGGCCTGATATGTTCGAGGAGCTGAAGAAATTTCTCTACCAAGTTTGGGAGAGGAAAAGCTAAGAGTTAACAGGAACCAGCTCACACCTGGACCTTTAAGCTATATAAAGTTGTTAACACTTAACCCGAAGTGCAATACGGTGCCATCAAAGACTGTTAGGAGGGTAAGGCTATCATCAGAATTTCGTTTTGTGAAGATCATTCGGTTTGTAAGGTGGAAGAGTGTATTGGAGTAGGTAGGGGAGGAGAAGTCCAGTCACAGAAATGTCATATGGAAGGTTGTTATGGTAATCCAGACCTGTGATGATGGAGGGAAAATAGCATATTCGTTCAAGCCAGATTTAGGTATAAGAATGGATAGGACCTGATGGTGTATTAGATGTAGAGTAAGATGGAGAGATAGGGGTCAAAGTGATGGCTTGGGAACTGTGAACATGGCATTACCACTTTTGGAGAAAAGGAACACAGAGCAAGCAATGTGTTCAGTTTGGGATGTTTTGAGTGTGAAATGACTGAGGACCAAGCAAATGCGATGCCCAGGTCAGGTGAATGTACTGGTTTAAGATGACTGGGATAGCAATTTGAGCCAGAGATACAGATGTGCATGTAAAGGGAGTCAAAGCCATGGATGTGTAACGGTAATGTGCAGTAGTGCAAGTGATAGAGAGGATTTGTTATGAGAATGAGAATCAAAACATACATAACCACTCATAAGAAAGGACACAAAATGTGTATACCAGAGACTGAAAAGAAACAGTAGAAATATTAGGAAAAGGGAAGGACATATTTTCTCAAAAAGTTAGGTGCCATTAATAGTTTATGTTGAGCTGGGAGAAAAATGTCATGTATCCAATGAAATATAAGAAATGAAGGGAAAAAATTTAAAAGGTACAGTAAGTGGAAAATGTTATATAAGATGACAGAAACATTTTCTATCACAATAAAAGTAATTAGAGTAAATGTAAATGGGTTTTAAAACACCCACTGGGTAACACTGGATTTAAAAAAATAGAAGAACCTAATATGTTATTACAAGAGACAAGCTTAAAACAAAAGAAAACAGAAAGATTTGAAACAAAGATCTTATTTTTTCTATAGTTACTAACTTTTGTAGCACCTACTATGTGCCAGGCGTTGTTCTAAGCCTGTTACAAGTATGAGCTCATTTAATCCTCATAACAACACTATGATGTAGTTACTATTAATATTCCCATTTTCTAGGTAAGGAAATTGAAGCATAAAGGTTATATAATCATTCCAAGATTTTTTAAAAAACTAGTAGTAAGGGCAGAGCTGAGATTCAAACTCAAGTGGTTGACCCAGATTGAGAAAAAAATATAAATATGAATCAAAACAAACATGGTATTCAAATTTTAACATCTGACAAAATAGAACTTGAGACAAAAATAATATATCGGTCAAAAAGGGACATTAGATACTGGTGGAAAGAGCACTAATTGTATTTGGGGATTTCTAATAGACCATTTCAAACCAGCAGGTCAAGCAAAGAAAAACAAATACATCTATAAAAGATCTGTTTGTTTTTTTAGAGAAGTTTTCCTAATCTGCCCTTCATGAATTAACTCTGACCACATATGCCCTAAATTCTCTACCACCCTTATTCTGCTTTATTTTTCTCCACCACAGTTATCCCTACCACATATATGGGTGTAAGATGTAATGTGTTGCTTACTAATTATCAGCACCAGCAAAATATTGCCTCCATGAAAGGCAAGAATTTTGTTTTGTTTACCACCATATGTCAGAGGCCTAGAACAGTGTGTAGCAAAAAAGTGGGCATATGAATATTCATTGAAAAAATTAACAAATAGATGAATCTGAATAATACAATCAATAAGATTAATGTATAAGTCCTATGATTACATACTCTCAACAGATGCAGAACGCATTCTCTGTGGAGTGAAAATGGAATAGTCAGGAAAAACTGGGCATGTATGAAGCCATAAAATAAGCATCAATAAATTCCAAATGAAAAGATCATAAAATAATAAAATATAAAAAATGATATTATAGAAATAATTATAAATCAATGTTAAAATATCTTTGAAATGTAACATATTATATATTACACTAAATAATAAACTAAATATTGAAATATTAGATTAAAATAACTTAAAAGACCTAAATGTTAAAAATTAGTAACCAACTAATAAGTAGTAATTTATGCTAACTGACCAAACTAAATGAAAAGGAGCTAAACAAATAAAACTAAATGACTTCGCTAATAAGTAAACTCAATTAAATACCTAAACTAAATTGTAACTAATTGTAAACTAACTAAAAAAAAAAAGAGCTATCCCAAACACTTGAGATAAAGATGAATCATAATAAATGCTATAATACATAGAACTGAGTTACAGTGAGTTATTTACTTGTCAAAATTAAAGGGTCATAATAAAAGCATACCTAGAGAGAATTTTAGAGTTTTCATACATGTATCAGCGGGAAAAAATGAACTCAGTAAAAGCAAATGAACTCATCTGAGCGCCATTGCTCACACCTGCAGTCCCAGCTACTTGGGAGGCTGAGGCAGGAGGCATGCTTGAGCACAGGAGTTTGAGGCCACAGTGCACAGTGACCACATCTGTGAATAATCACAGCACTCCAGCCTGGGTATGTAACAAGACTCCATCTTTAAAAAAAAAATGAAAGAAAAAGAAAAAAAGAAATAATGTTAAGGATAGAACAAAATTCTACTCAGGAAGCTGTCTAATATTACTTGAAGATAGATTGTAATAAATCCAAGATGTATATTTTAGGCTGTAAAGCAACTTATAGAAAAGTAAAACAAGAAGTATACTCCATGAACCAATACTTGAGCAATCATAGTGGAATCATAACATACACGCAATCCATCCAAAAGAAGGCAGGAAAGAAAAGCAAAGAAGGATGGTCACATAGAAAACAACCTATATGTATGGACATTTTGGTGTCTTCCAGTGAAAAAGTTGGCTTTCTGATAGTAAAATCCACCTGCCAACAGATCCTCCCTCCACATACAGAGTTTGCCTTCAACGTCTTAATTCCTTTCTCTTAAATATCAAAAGGCAGACAAGGTTTACTGGACATCTGAGCAAAGTCTCTACCATGAAAGATAATAATAAGTGGCATGGAACCACTTGGAAGGCTGAGGCAGATTGCTTGAGCCCAGGAGTTTGAGACCAGCCTGGGCAACATAGTAAGAGACACCATCTAAAATAGGAAACAGAGAAACACAAGGAATAGAAATCTTCAAGATGTATGTAATTTTTATCCTCAAAGAAAGCAGAGAATATATCGCAACATAGAGCAAGAAAAGATGTATTCAGATTCATAGAACAAAACTGAGCTTTTGAAAAGTAAAATATGTTAACGTAGGCTTTTCTAAATTAATAGGTTGATTAGAAAATAAAGCAAGGAATTCTCTCCAAATGTTAGAACTAGAAGACAAATACAAGGAAACTGAGAGAGAATAAATGAAATGGAGGATTCATCAGATCTAATATCTGACTAGTAGACATTCCAGAAACGGAAAACTTAGAAAGTGAAGGGAAGCAGGTGTCATAGAAATAATACACGAGGTTAGGAGATCAAGTCCATCCTGGCCAACATGGTGAAACCCCATCTCTACTAAAAATAAAAAAATAAATTAGCCAGGCGTGGTGGTGCACGCCTGTAGTCCCAGATACTCTGGAGGCTGAGGCAGAATTGCTTGAACCTGGGAGGTGGAGGTTGCTGTGAGCTGAGGTTGCACCACTGCATTCCAGCCTGGGCGACAGAGGGGGCTCCATCTCGGGGGGAAAAAATCTGTTGCGTTCTGAATGTTTATGTTCCCTACAAAATTCATGGGTTGAAATCCTAACCCCCAAAGTGATTAGGAGGTGGAATCATTGCGATGTGGTTAGGTCATGAGGGTAAGGCCTTCATGAGTGGAATTAGTGGCCTTCTAAAGGAGGCCTTAGAGAGCTAGCTAGTGCCTTCAGCCATGTGAGTCTGGAGTAAGATGACAGCTGTCTGAGGAAGCCTTGATCTTGGACTTTCAGCTCCAGAATGGTGGACGAAAAATGTCTGTTGTTTATAAGTCACCCAGTCCATGGCATTTTGTTAGAGCATTCACAACAAAGACAACATGCTATTTTGAAATAACAAGGTATAAATTACAAGACATAGCCGAGAGAGTTAAAAGTGATGCCACTTGAGGTGTGGGAATTGGGAAACAGAAAAGTGCGGTGAGGGAACTGCTCTTTTGTTATAAGTCCTATAGTAAAACAGTGTTTGTTTAACAGTTTCTGTGCTATTTTGATGAAAAATTAAAATGTAATCACCATTAGATGAAATTGTAAGATGGGTGATAATGAATCCAGGTCATAAGCCTAACATCTATCCATAATGATTCCAGTTTCTTGAATGAAGAAGTGAAAGCAGGTTTTGGCAAGGAAGTAATCATGGCATACGCTGGGAGAGCTCTGAAGCAGGTTTTCTAGAGAGTAGCCGGGAAATGCTGCAGCGTCTTACACCCACACAGCCTGCTAACCTGTCGTTACCTAGATCTTGTTTTCCAGCGAAATATTGGCAGGGGAAACGTTGATTTATCACTATTTTATAAGGAGAGAATTTGGCAAAGGCTATAGATTAAAGCGTCAAAGAATACAGGTCTTGAAACTGGAAAATGTCCACCTGGATTTGAAGAGAATTGCAGCTAAGTGGGATAGCTATTCCTTCAATAAAGACATACTGAGCATCTAAGTGTAAAACATTGTGTTACACTTCGGGTGGGAGGTGCTTATAAAGATTAATAGGCTGCAGACTCCAGAAAGTTACAATCTACTGGGGAAGATATGAGCACATGGAAATTAAATAATAAGATGTCACAGTCAGTATATGGAGTCATTTAAGCGGGGTCTCATGAGCAGTTCCGCTTGCTCTGATCTGCTCAGACGTTTTGGATGAGCAGAGGTACACAGTGATACATTTTTAGAATCCTAATGGTGTATGTCCCAAGAGAAAGGAAAAGGAGAAAGAATGACAATCTATTTTGTGAAGCCAAGCTGGTCTTTTCCAGAACTGTGTTTGCATTGAAGGAAAAAGAGAGAAAGCCAAAGCCTGAAAAACAGAAGTGGAAGAGAGAAAGAGACGGGAAAAGAGAGAAGTAGGAACACTGCCATAAGGGATATAATGTGACTAAATCAACGGTTGCAACCCACAGAGCCGGTTTTCAGAAAAAGTGAGTGGAAGGGATCATGCCTCGTGTATGTTAATATTTATTTCCACAAAGCATTATTAAGTAATGTGACGTCAGTCAAGTCTCACAACAATGGAGTGCCACATGGGGTGCTGGCCCATATCGTAAAATTTTCACGTACTAATTTTTTTGCTTAAAATAAATGGGGTATAAGCTGGTGGTTGCCATTTTGATGTAACTTCTGTATTTTTGTTGCAGTAGATATTTTTGCCTAAATTTTAATTAATATTTGAGTTATATTTGACAAAAATCCTTTCGCTGTCTTTTACTTCTGTAAAAACAACAGTGAAATGTGGCTTTCAGCAAAGCAGAGACCTTTAAAATGGTAAATTCTGAAGATTAAAAAGTTTAATAACTAGTAAATCAAGATGATTAGTTTTTAAAAAGAATAAACTATACATGTATAAGGGAGTGGGAGGAAGTTGTTTGCGAACACCATGAGAACACAGGAAAACATTTGTTTGCCCCAGAGGTGCTCTGGGTTTGGGATGGGAGAGATTGCAACACTCACTGATGGCTCAAAGAAGGGTAAGAGAATGCGGCTCCAGGAATGTGAGACATGATGAAAATACCAGGACATTTCAAACGTAGATGCATGATTAGAGAAAGAAATCTGACAATAATTCCTTAGCTAAGAAATTCATCAAGCAATAATAAAAAAAGCACAGTATATAAATCTTCCACAACAGAAATTTAGATAACTTAAAAAAGTCTACGTATCATTGCACCCGTATCTTAAGAATGACCAAAATTATTGAGCTATTAAAAAGTGAGGCCGTTATACCTGTCAGTTTAGCCAAAGGAGACAATTCTGAAGTGAAGAAAAACAATGAGCTTTCAATGAGGACAAACAATACAGCAGTGGTTGAAGTAAGAAAAATCGTATTTGGAAAGTGCTTTATATTATTTGTCTGTTTGCATTGTTTTTTGTTTTGTTTTTCTGTTGCGCTTTGATTTTTCTCTGTGATATACAGAAATTTAGGAATAGAAATATGTATTGTATTCATATTGTAAGCCAGGTGCAGTGGCTTATGCCTGTAATCCCAGCACTTTAGGAGGCTGAGGTGAGCGGACCACCTGAGGTCAGGAGTTCAAGACCAGCCTGGCCAACATGGTGAAACCCCGTCTCCACTAAAAATACAAAAATAGCTGGGTGTGGTGGCACGTGCCTATAATCTCAGCTGCTTGGGAGGCTGACACAGGAGAATCACTTGAACCTGGGAGGCGGAAGTTGCAGTGAGCCAAGATCACACCAATGCACTCCAATCTGGGTGACAAGAGCCAAACTCCATCTCAAAACAAAAACAAGAAGACTCATATTGTATAGATACACAATGAGAAGCATTGTGTAGGGTTGCTATTCACCTGGTCTGAACTGCCATTTTATGACTATGTTTATGGCCCTGACAAGTTCATGAGCATCTTTCCAGTCCCATGGGCTCCTCTGTTGAAGCATCTGAGTAAGCAGGAGATAGGCACTAGGCTGGACCAGCAAGTTCCATTTCAGCTCAGGGACCCAGACAAAGATGCAGTTAAACCGAGGGTGCAGACAGCTCCATGAAGAGCCTAAAGTAACCAACACTGATGTGCTGAGAATAGAAAATTCATTTCCCAGTTTCCCAATGTCCTTGCTATACTTCCAGGGAGGGCCACCACCTTCTGTCACCCACCCAGATGCCTGTCTGGGAGCCCTTGATCCTCATCAAGTAACACCGCACTAATGCAGGACCTAGTCATCCACCTGGGGCAGCCGTCACCTTGGGATGGACCTGGTCATAGTTACCCAATAGTCTTCCTGGAAGAGGTCCCTGATGTTTCTTCCACTCCCCAAACTGTAAACTTTGCCAGGAAGTAAGGAAATGCCCTGTGGAACATTTAACTGAACAGTCAGCAAGAGACAATCACACAGGTCAAGTGATGACTCATGTTTTGCAGCTCATTTCATCCCTTTGGGAAAATCCATGCTCTTTCCTTGAATCCCTTGAAATAAATTGCAAAGGTTTAGAAAGCCTAAAAATAAGTGCTTCAGCAGTTCAGAGCTGTCACTAGAAGCTAACTCCCACCCTGGTTTAATATTCCTGTCTTTTAATGTTTTCTTTACATGCTACTCTTTGCCACCTCTTCGGAATCTGCCATTAAACTATTATTTGTGTTTAATCAAGAAACAGAGGCACAAAATGGTCAAGTAACATTTCCAAGGTCACACATACAGCCAGGATGGGGCTAGAATCCTAGCACAGGTGGGTCTGCCTCTGCCCCTATTTCTTCATGCCACCTTCTTAATAACTTCTATCGGTCTCATCCCCTAGTTCTCTAAATTCCTAGAGAATGCCCCTCACTGATGGCCCATGCCACTCCATTCAGCTTTTAATACTCTACTGATCTTGATTAAAATAAATTCCCATCATACTCTGATTTCAAAAAAGAATTTATTTGACTGTTTCAAAAATGTTATTTTATTTCCCAAGGAGCTTCTTGGCTTTTTGAGGAGCTGTATTTTAGAATGGTCACTGTGGCCCCTTGGGTAGCATTAGGGCCCACTTCTCCATGGACAGACAAGACTTAGCATGGTGGCAGGGGTTTGGAGCTGGTATGGAGTACTGGGTGCATGATTACCCTGCTACACAATGGGTTCCCAGGGTCTAGGGAGTTAAAGGGCTTCTGAAGGAAGCTTGGTCTGCCTGGAGGCATGGTTAACAGATACGTTCTTCATATAATAGGACTAGGAGAGAGAGTGCCCAAAGAAAGATCAAGGTTTTCCACTAAACTATGAAAATCTTTGTCCCAATATTGGCAGTAATGCTTTCTTTTAGGTACTGATGGAAACATCTCTTTCATGGTACTGGCAACAGTTTTCTCAACAAAACATCATGTTGATAAATCATGGATGCAGTTTACATTTTCTACTTTACTTTCATTTTTGTTTCTTTTTGTTTTTTATTTATTTTTTTTTTGAGATGGAGTCTTATTGAGTTGCCCAGGCTGGAGTACAGTGGCCTGATCTTGGCTCACTGCGACCCCCTCCTCCCAGGTTCAAGTGATTCTCCTGCCTCAGCCTCCTGAGGAGCTGGGATTACAGGCATGCACCACCATAATTGTTGTATTTTTAGTAGAGACAGGGTTTCACCATGTTGTCCAAGCTGGTCTCGAACTCCTGACCTGAAGTGATCCACCTACCTCAGCCTCCCAAAGTGCTGAGATTACAGGCACGAGCCACTGCGCCTGGCCTCTACTTCACTTTTATTCAGAGTGGATTGTGAGGAATTGCACCTTTGGTAGTCTTTTCATTGCCCTTTTTAGTTAGGGTTTTTTGGTTAGCCTTTTCATTGCTTTCTTATATTCTAAAATTGAATATAAAATTGATTGAATGCAAAAACCAATAGTAACAATGGGTTACAAACTTGTGGTACTAAATGGCCTGAATTTCTGATGTCCCTAAGCTGTCACTCTTCAGAGACTTCCTCAGCCCCTCAGCCTCATTCTGGCACATCTCAGTTTCTCTGTGATTCTGCTCTATGAATGACGTCTATAGGGATTATTAGTTCTTACTCAGAGGACCTGATTTTGAAAAAATATGAGGTATCTGTATTAGGTCCTCACCCAATAACTGATTATTTCCTCTCTCCCAGATGGCTGGTATCACCCCACTGTGCAGGTTTCTAGTCACGTTCTCATTCCCCACATCTCTTAATCTTTATATAAAGTTTGTTCTTCCGGCAGATAGGACACTACATTTTCAATCAAGAAAACTGGGTTTCAGTGACAGCTTACCACCTGAAACAGCTAGTGAACCTGGTCAAGTCACTTCACATCTCTGAGTCTTAATTTTCTTATTTATAAAATAAATATCAAAAATATATTTCTAAGAATGCTTAGCCCCCATGATGTTAAGATCTTTTAAAAATGGTAAAGTGATATACTAATAGAATGGATCAATATTTTGATTTTGTGTTTTCTCCATAGATTCCCTAGAAGCAAAGAAGTAGTGAGTT
Organism: Callithrix jacchus; assembly: GCF_049354715.1. Lineage (NCBI taxonomy): Eukaryota > Metazoa > Chordata > Mammalia > Primates > Cebidae > Callithrix > Callithrix jacchus. The sequence continues at coordinate 52,304,098 of NC_133520.1, forward strand.
TCTAGGGTTAGATACTGCATAGGGTGCTAGGGATGTGAAAACGCCTCTCCGTTTCTTATTCTCTTTCACGTGAACTACCTTGACCGCTAATTTTATCTTCTCAGATTATATTACTTTTGTAAGCTATCTCAAATCTTTGGTAGATCGGAACAACACATTATTTAGTAAATTAATAATTAATAAAGGAAAAAATAATAGTATAAGGCACAATACCTAGCCAAGGAATGTATATCCCAGCAAGAGGACATGACAATATTTTTAAAGATGATTTCACAACATCGGGGACATTTTGAAGGCCCTGAATGGGTGACAGAGATGGCACAGCTGCAGCAGAGATGGGAGAGATCACTGGAAAGTGTGAAATGGGAGTGGCTTCAGAAAGCAAGTAGTGCTCCTGCGAGGTCCTGAAGCCAACGAAGACTGAAGAGAACCTTTCACCCCAGAGGAGACAGTGAACGAAGAGCCAAGCACAGGGACAGGTAAAGGTGTTCAGCCTGGAAGTGAGAGAAAGGACACTGAAGTACAAGACAGAAAAGTGACTTTTCAGAGGCTGGAAATGTATCAGAATGTACAGGCTACTGGCTCTTGTCCATCACCAGTACCGCATTTGCGCATTGGCACAATCTGAGTGTCCTGTACAACCCGTGAGGCTCAGGAACAAGGCACTTGGGTGGGGGTCAGCAGGCCTGGGTGTCCTTACCAGCTCTGCAAGTCACAAACATCTCTGAGCTTCGTTGGTTTTTCCAAAAGAGCCGTCCTCCACATCCATATTGCAACACATTGGAATGTTTAACAAGTCATTTGTTACTATTGTGAAATTATTAAAGTAGGTGAATATTTTAGTAAGACATCACTTGTTTCAAAATTCCTTGAGTGGTATGAAAGGAATGGAAAGGGGAGTGTGTAAGCCCGTAAGAGGGGGTGACCTGTGTCACAGCAGCAATGGTGTTGTTCCAGCGTGGAGGGAGTGGGGAGAGACCAGTGTCCTAGAACCTGGAGGCATGGTTCTAGATTTCAAAGTGCCCCATAACAAAGAAGTAACAACACGACAAGGTCTGGACTGTGCCTATGACGGTGGAAAGTCTGAAGACACACTTGCCCCTGGAGAGTATGTCGCCAGTACTCAGGTACTAGGTAGCTCCTCATGGAAGAAGGAAGGAGCAGGGGGCTCTTATTCAGAGGCAGCTTGTTTCGGGGTCTCAGATGCGGCGGGCTGGTGCAGTTCTGAAGCATGTACAGCCTGGATCAACTGGGTTTGAAGCTTTCCGTTCTCGTTCCTGTTCTAATTCTGGAGGTAGCACTTGATGCTTCCCTTGAGTCCTCTGCTCCTGTTTCCTCTGTTCTCATTTCCTGTTCCTGGTGGACCCTGAGAAATGTGTGAATCACACTTCAAATGATGTTTGAAATTACTGAGAAGGACCCTCGCTAGAGAATACCTTTTATTATGTGAAACATCTTTTTTGAGATGGAGTCTCACTCTGTCACCCAGGCTGGAGTGCAGTGGCACGATCTCAGCTCAATGCAACCTCCGCCTTCTGAGTTCAAGCCATTCTCCTGCCTCAGCCTCCCCAGTAGCTAAGATTACAGGCACCCACCACCACACCCAGCTAAATTTTGTATTTTTAGTAGAAATGGGGTTTCACCATATTGGCCAGGCTGATCTTGAACTCCTGACCTCATGATCAGCCCACCTCAGCCTCCCAAAGTGCTGGGATTACAGGCGTGAGCCACCACACCTGGTGAAACATCTTATTTGTCGTACCTAGAGCACTATTGTTTAAACTGTTGCCAGTTTATATTTGTGTATGCAGTACTGGGTTTTCTTTGAGAGGGGCCACTTAGGACATTTATTTTGCTGAGTAACCATTACATTGTGGAAAATCCCCCCAAGGCTAGCTGATTGTTCAGTTATTCCTGATTTTCTGTCTTCCTGCCCGTGCCAACTGTGCATCTGCGCGTAAACCAGACCCTGACTCACCAAAGGCTGCACATAAACCAGACCCTGACTCACCTTTGTCTCTTCCTCCTACCAATCTATTCTGACACACCTTAAGTCACCCAGAGCTCACAGAATACCATCAACAGTAGCACACCTTACACAAGAAGAAAGATGAGACTTTCTAGTTTACTAAACAGAATGCAAGTGGGAACATTCTGCAGCGAGGGAAACAAAACCCAAAAATAGAAAAACATCAGAAACTTGGAATATTCCTCTTGGTTTTCACTGAGTGGATAGAGTGGGCTCTTTAAGGATGGGATGCTTTACACAATACATCAGGTCATGAGTTCTCAGTGGGGGCCAAAAGGGACACATTGTCAAAGGAAGACATCATTTTCCTCCAGCAGATTCAGGGACGAAGGGATCTGTTCTGTTATTGACGCAATGGTGAGTCACTTAGCAGCTGACTCATTAGCAGCCATTAGCCAGCCCACAGTCAACAGAAAATGAGCACAATTGTGCAATCTTTACAGAAGAGAATTTACAAATTAGAGTTGGCAACTTAACTGACAGATCTAGAGCTGTTATCAAACAGAGGAGACTTTCTGCCTACTGACTATTTTGGAGACTTGAACCCAGCAATGTGAACACCCAGGAAGCCGTTGCACATGATGGGGAGGTCAAACAAGACTTCTTGAAACTGAGGTTTCTCTGTCTCTCTCTCTGTTTGCTCCTCGTATGAGATTATGCATTACATTCACGAGCTAAGCAGACAGATAATACTATTCTGATTTCACTTGGCTCCTTAAACACCGTACAGTTTACTAACAGAGCTGTCTTAGTATATATTGGCTCTTTGTGTCATGCCAAGACACACATGTCACTAGGGGACACAGGGCTGGAAATTTCGCTGAGCATGAATTGCCCAGAAGGATAAGACTGGGATGCCTTCTAAACAGGGAGAGGAGAATGACTACCATAAAGCCAGACAAGGAAGCAGGCAGTGTTAGCCAGGCTTTCAGACATGGGAAGTGCTACCCTGGAATCCTCACTCTGGTGGCCAAATTTATTTCTACCTTTACCCAACCTGGGGCCCCTGTGGTGGGCTTCACTATGAATTACTCCGTGAGACCTCTGGCCAGTCTCTGAAAGTACCCCACTCTCTCACTCTTGATACCCCCACTGTTGGTACCCCACTCTTCAAGGTCAGGCTTCCCTGACTGGTCACTAGCTCTCTGAAGCTCCAGCCTGGTAGGTGACTGGGCACGCATCTAAGCCTCAGGTCTTTAAGGTCAGATGCTCCTGACAATTTAGCCTTACCAAGAGAATACATTCTGCCAGGTACCACTGGCTCCCAGCTATGAACCGTAGTTTCCTCTGCCATTTACTGGCTGCATACCTTTGGGCAAATGACTTAAATCACTAAGTGTCTATTACATGGGGATATTACTGCAGTTCTATTTAGCTCAGTAACAGTTCATTTACGTAACAAATTTCATTGATCACCTGTGACAAGCCTGGCACTATGCGAGGCACTCGGGTCCCAGTGGCAAACTGTAAACTATGCAGATAAGGATTTTTCTCACATGGAAGGAAGTTTACATGCTACCTAGGGTGGGAATGGGCAGGAGGAGAAAAATTAAAAAGTAAACAAATCTACCTGGTAATTTTAGATAGTAACACATGCTAAAAAAATCTAAGAAACAAAGATACAGAATACAATGATTTGATGAAGAATGGCCAGGGTGGAGGTGATAGGATTTAGATGGGGAGGTACCATTTGATATGAAGCATTGTGCAGGTGCATTGTGAAGATAGGAGGCGTTGATATGAAGACCGCTTTGTGAAGATGTAGAAGCACAGCAGTCCAGGTAGCGAAAAGAGCAGGAGCCAAGGTCCCTAAGCAGGAATGAGCTTGACTTGCTCTGAGGACATGCAGGGGAGAATAGGGCATAGGAGGGTAAGCGATCCAGTGTGTGGTAGCAGATGAGTTTATCTGAGAGGCAGAGCCAGCCGTGTGGGACATTGGAAACCAAAGAAAGAGCCTAAATCTTAGTCTATATTCAGTGGTGACCCTAGGAGGAATTTTTCACAGGGAAGTGACATCATCTACTTTGCATTTTAAAAGATTATCCTGTCTGCTTTATAGGGTAGGGATTATAGGAGGACATGAGTGCAAAAAGAATAATTAATAGAGTATGCATACCCCAGGTAGGAAATTCTGATGGCTGGGCTTGGACTAGAATAGTTTCTGGAGATAAGGTGAAGTTGACACAGCAGGAGTTCATCTTGGAGATAAAGCCAACACGTTTGCTGATGGACTGGATGGGAGTGAACAGGAAGGAAAGGAATTAAGGATGATTTTTGGTGAGGTGTCTGGGTGGATGATGGTAACCTTAAGTGAGATGAGGGAGATCAAGTCAAGGATATTAGGGGAAGAAGGTCAGTGCCAGTCAGAGTTTCCCCAGGGCCAGGTTAGTTTATCATTCTTCTTAGCCAAGTGAAGTTGTCAGATTGGCAGTTGAAACTACTCTACGTTTGTGGCTCAGTGGAAAAATTAGGGATGGAAATATTTAAGCACTTAGTTTAGGGCTCAGCTCTGTGCTAGACAATGCATATTATCATTCATTCATTCTACAGGACCCGTTCTAGGCACTGGGATTACAGTAGTAAACACAATAGACAAAAAGCCCTGCCCTCGTGGAGCTGACATTCTAGCAGGAGGAGGGGGCAACAAACAAATACACGACGGAAATGTACGTTAGGGAGTAAAAGAGCAGGCATGACAGAGATAGGGATGCAGGTTGAAGATAGAGGATCAAATTAAATTCAATGGCTAAGGAAGACATCTTTGAAAAGGAAAAACCTGAGTGAGGTGAGGGAGTGAGCACGTGGTTATCTGGGGGAACTGTGTTTCAGGAGGAGCGCAGGCAGGTGTGGAGAGGGAGCACGTGCGGGAGTGCAGGCAGGTGTGAGTTCTCTCAATCCCAGCCCTTCCCAGAGCTGTGTGGGTTGTCCACCAAAACTATTATAGTTCTCGCCACCTTTATCAGCCAGTGGTTGAAGGGGTAGCCTGTGAGTGTCACCAAGTCCACTGGCTCCTCTGCATTGAATGGACTCACTCACTAACTGATGGTAGACTGGACCATCCGAGACACTTGCCCTCAGCAGGTGGCTTCTCCACCAAGCCTGCAGACGTGAAGAGGAAATCCCACAGCCAGGGACAGGCACCACCTGGAACTCACAGGAAAGGGTGCTGCATGTGCTCACTGATACTGCAGCCCTGGAGGGCAGGATTCCTCCAGAAAAGGAGTAGACAACATGTTTTCTAAATCCTTGGTTTGGGCTTAAGCTTTTCCCTGCTCTTTTTATCTGTCCTCCATTCCTGACAATACGGCTGCGGTGTCTTCCCTTGTAACCAAGCCTGGCTTACACAGATACACATCTTCTGGAACTTCAGCTTTGTCTCCCCCTGGCTGATCCAGCCACCATTCTAGCCCCTGCCCAAGGCCCTGAGTTCATGGCTGCCATTTGCTCCTGTTTTTATGGGTAACCTCAACTTACCCAGCAGGTTTTGGAGCCAACTGGCCTGGGTTAGTTTCCTGGCCCTTATCAGCCATGTGACCTTGAATCAGGCAACTTTTTTGTTTGTTGTTTGTTTGTTCGTTTGTTTGTTCTTTGAGACAGAGTTTTGCTCTGTCGCCCAGGCTGGAGTACAGTGGCGTGATCTCTGTTTACAGCAACATCTGCCTCCTGGGCTCAAGCAATTCTCCTGCTTCGGCCTCCTGAGCAGCAGGGATTATAGGTGCCCACCACTATGCCCAGTTGATTTTTGGATTTTTAGTAGAGACAGAGTTTCACCATGTTGGCCAGGATGGTTTCAACCTCCTGACCTCAAATGATCAGCCCACCCCGGCTTTCCAAAGTGCTGGGATTATAGGTGTGAGCCACCATATCCAGCCAGTCAACTTTGTAAGGGCTGTGTTTCTTCATCTGTAAATGGAGATAATAACCCATCAATGTTTTTATAAGGCATAAGTGTGTTACTATATCTGCAATGATTAGTCCTGCACTCGTTATGCATTTGGTGTTCAACATAAAATATATTATTACTATTCTTTTTTTGAGACAGAGTTTCGCTCTGTCACCCAGGCTGGAGTGCAGTGGCTCGATTTCGGCTCACTGCAACCTCCGCCCCCTGGGTTCAAGCAGTTCTCTTGCCTCAGCCGCCTGAGTAGCTGAGATTACAGGCATGTGCCACTACACCCAGCTAATTTTTGTATTTTTAGTAGAGACGGGGTTTCACCATGTTGGTCAGGCTGGTCTCGAACTCCTGACCTCATGATCTACTGCCTCGGGCTCCCAAGTGCTGAGATTACAGGTGTGAGCCACTGCGCCCGGCCAGTAAAATGTATCATTATTGGCTAGTTATCATCTTCCCCTTAAATAACTATAAATAAATATTATAAAATGCAGCCTGTGACAGCAACAGTAGACGTCTGCCCCAATTTGATTTAGGCAACATGCTGGCTTTTAAAAAATGCTAATAATATATTTTATTTAATGAATGTATCCAAAATACTATCAGTTCGATGCTAACAATATAAAAATGATTAAGATATTTTACATTTTTGAATATGGCAAAATATATAATACATAAAATTTAGCATCATAAACATTTTTCTGTGTAGAGTTAAGTGGGATTAAGTTGATTTACGGTGATGTACAATCATCATCACCACCCATCCACTGAACATTTTTCGTCTTGCCCCAAAATATTAAATGCTTTGCTAGTTTGTGTGTTATCCTTGCACAGGGCCCATGGTAATTTTCTCGGTGTTATTCCAAGTTTTAGTATCATTCCAATATCGCTTGTTATCCAAACAAACACAGCACCTTGACCTTGTAAAGGGGTTCGCTGATGGTCTGAAAGTGACCAGCAAGTGTTAAATTACCTGTCTTCCAGAGTAACTGTGCTTTCAACCTCATGCAATTTCACATGTTGAAGCTGCCTCAGAAACTCTGACTGTGCGTTCTGTGGTCACACATCTCACTGTGACAACTACAGCTTCAGCATTTTCATTTTTCACGCAACCAGAACTAATTAAGGTGAGTCTTCCCCAATATGCTTTATCATAGGGTCTATTCCTAATTGAAGGCATGTGTCAGTAAATTCTTCTCAAGCATATTCTTTCCGTAGATCTTAGACCTGAGCCCCTTACACAGGAAGCATTAACTTTCTATTGTAAATATTTATTATTCAACTCCAGATCAGATACAAAATGGTCACTGTGATGAAGTGCAGAAATACTGTTTGGGTTTGTTTTTCTTTCTATTCCACATGACTTTTAAAAACTCGATTCAGGATAGAAAGGATGCCTGAGTCAGGCTCACTTCTAGGTACATGAGAAGTGCATATCCCCATGTCTCATTGAGGCTAAGTGTGGCCATGTGGCTTGCTTGGCTAGTGGAATATGGGCAGCAATTACCTTGCCCCAGTCAACTCTGAAACCGTGTGTGAAGCTAGTGCTGTCATAAAATGATGGCTACCCGGTCAACCTGGGACCCTTAACAATTACAAAGAGCAGAGGCCCCTCCTGGCCAATGGTAGACATGTAATACAGCAGCAACAAAGTTTTGTGTCTTTAATCCCCCGAGATGTGGGGATTATTCCAACAGCATAATCAACCTTATCCTGGCTAATATAGGAGCTAAGTAATAAATACAATAATTCACAAAATCATACATAGAAGGCCTTCCTCCTATTTCCTGCCCATCAACATTCTTCTCTGACCACCACTCCAAACAATAGAACAAATTCTGAAAGAAAACCTCTCTTGGTCATAATTTTAACATGACCAGCTCTTTTTTGTTGTTGTTTCTCTAGCTCAGGTTTGGTGATGTAAGGGCACCATAAAATCTGGCATTTTGAAGTTTCAATCCTCTAAGGTAATATGGTTATTAGTGGGTATTGGTGTCTGGGCATATCTGTCTCTCAGTCATCTTCATGATATTTTCATCCATTTTCACTTGACAGATATATTAGGGCTGAAAGTGATGTTCTTTATTCTTTCCAAGTTAGGGAAAATATGCTTCCACATGAGTCGATTCTTTTTCTAATTTGAAACTCCAAGCCAGACACATCCAAAGGTGAGGATGCGATGTGGTCACTGGGCTTCCATCCATTTGCTGCTGCCTCACTTTCAGAAAAGCAGGAAGGAGGCTGATCCTAATTTAGTGCCTACAGCACATAGGCACTATGCATTTTATTTAGAGTAGATCTCAATGCATTCTCCTGAAAGACTGGTTCTTAACTTCTCCTTAGGTGCCAAACTTCTTTGAGAATGTGTTGAAAACCACTGAGCCTCTCTTCAGAAATCAACACACAGAAAGTCTGCATTCAAGGTCAGGGTGTTTGCAGGAGTCATGAACCCCAGCCAGGCTCTGTTCGGATGCATTTCTGCCTGTTCAGGAGAGATGTCGTACCGCAGAGAAGCATAATGTAAGGAAAGCACACAATTTTAAAACCCGAGTCCCACTCATCAGCCACTTGCTAGCCGCAGAATCTGAGCAGTCCCCTGACATCTCTGAGCCCCATCTCCTTTTGACACGGAGGAATCTCCCCTGAGCCTGCTCTGTGCTGCACGGTGTGTTAGAAAGTGGGCTGGAGCTTCGGCGATACTTAAGACCCAGTGCATGCCCTCAGAAAGCTCATAGGCTAGTAGGCTAAGGGAGACAGAATAATACACGTGTGTAGAGGAGAAGCAGCCCCTACCTTCGCCTATACTAACCCTGCCCCCTGCCCCGCCGACAGCCAGCTTCCAGGACACACACTGGGTCCCATCTGCCACAGGGTGGGGCCACAGGTTTTACAGGGTTTCATTTGGGCAAGACTGATTCCTCCTGCTTCCTGTACTTCAGCTGTACATGCCCACTTCCGCTCTCTCCCTTGGGGAAGGTTTGGGAGAAAGACAGAGTTCGCACCACTAGAATGGAGCCTCTGGCTCTCTTTTCTCTTTTTTCACAAATGAACAGGCTTTTTATTTGGGGTTCAACACTACATTTATGTTTAGGGATCCAGAGAGGCCCCATTTAGGCACATCCCAGTGCCACAGTCTGAAAGGAACTTGGCTGAAAATTAAGTGAGCCTTTGGTTTCGCACCCATTATCACTTATTTGTACATCTCAGGGAATCAGGCAGGAGGGAATGGGCTTGGCAGATGAAAGTTTAGGTCTTCCCGAGTCCTCTGAAATAGGCACAATGCCCAACCCCACGTGAACACTTTAGAAAGAGTGGCTAGGACACAATCTGATCAGTGCTCTGGGGGCAACATGAGCTGTGTGCTCTGGAGGCAGAGAGGAGGAGCAGCTCACTGTGGGGTAATGATGCCACCTGGCTGACCTCTCAGCTGTGAAGAGGGCATGAAATGAATTGCACATAGCTCTTTGCAGATTGTCTGGATGAAAGCAAGATGCTATAGTCATTTGCCAATGTTGACATCAGCCCCCCAGTTTATCTCACGGGGAATGGGGGCTGGCTGGAGTATCTACTTCCTTTTTTCCTGACGCCCCACTCCTGAGGTCCATCCCCCTCCTTCCTCCTCCCCCCACAAGAGGATTGTAATAATTAGTCAAGAGGAATGAATATCTATCTTCCAACATGATAAGCTTTCCAAACCCTTTGAGGTTGTGCTTCTCTTCTTTCTTTTCTTTGGGGAAATAAGATTCTGGGTCAGAAAGTCTTCTAAATTTAAAGAAATTACTCAGAGAAGAACATCTTCTTTCTCTGCTAAGGCTAAAAGCAAGCCTGAACCCCTATGCTAATGAATCTGCAATGCTAGGGCACATTCGGAAGCTGCCCAGAAGTGGGTGGAAAAGAAGGTCTGATGTAACTGGGAGTAAATTGTGCTCAAATGATGTGCAATGCCTCCAAGGCAACGTGTAACTCAACTGCAAGCTTTCCTCACTTCCCCTACTTCATCTGCCTTCCTACTTAGATTCTGTGGACTAAGTCTCATGGCATTGAAGGAAGTCATATTACATTACAAGTCTGGACACACCTTCTCCCCAGCCGCTGCAGTCTGGCTGTCCCTACTTGGTCCATGGAGATAAAGACACAAACAAGCTCCTCCTCTCTTCTGTTTATCTTTAAAATGGCTCCTGTAGATGTCCAAGCCTGTAATTTCTCAAATCTGGGGCCTCATCATTTACATGCTTTGCTTTCAACTCTATAATAGTTTTCTTGTGCCCTAAGGAACAGGAGCCCTGTTTGTTCATGTGCCAGTTTGGAAAACCAGGCCCTAACTGCAAATAATTGAGCACATGTGTGGGAGTCTCAGGAGCCTGTACGTGGAACCTTAAGCCTCCACAGCTGAGTTTCCAGCTGACTCCCACAGCACCTCTCAGTCTTGCTTCTGGCAGGGAAGCCCTGGGCTTGGGATCCGGCTACGTGGCATTGGACCTAGCCCAAAGCTATAGCTCAGGGTGGAAGGGAAACAGCTCTGTGTTTTCATCTCATTCTGCAATAAAAGACAAAGCCTTCTTTTATCCTTTTGCAATGCGATAAGAAGACTAGAATTTATACCAGTTTGCAGGTTAATTGTCCAGAATGTAAAGAGATGCAATCTGCGTAATTAATTTGCATTTCTGATGGCAGAACAGAAATTCAGTAAGTACCAGTGTAACTCAGGAGAGTAAGAATTGTCCCATGTAAAAAATGATTAGGACCAAGTGCTATCTTGATTTAGCTAAGACCTAATGACAAGCCAAGACCCTATCTCTGTTACATTAACATATTATTTATTCATTCATTCAATCAAAATCTTAACACCTACTTGTATATGCCAAGCTGGGCACAAGATACTGAGCAAGAGATAATTCCTGCCCTTGTGAAATTCAGTCTAGTGCAAGGTATAGACAGGTGAATAGAAAATCAAAGTGTAGTGTAATGAAAGTTGAATGTTGGACAGTTAACCAAAGAACAGCAATTTTTGGCTGTAGGAAATGACACAACCTTCTTTTCAAAATGTTAGGAACTCCAAGGCAAAGAATCCATAGAATGTCCTTTAACTTCATAAGGTTAAATGTTGATCGCTAAGCACGTGACTTATGGTTATCTGCTTTTATGAATGATTTAGGTATTTATTAAGAAAGTTGTAAAAACAATTAAATGATTTTTAAAAAACAGATGCCCAGACAGGTCTTGGAGGTTCAGAGTGGCACTCTGTTTTATGCAGGAAACTGCCCCCTGGCTGGTAGACACTGGAGCATGGGCGCAGGAACTAGCCAGGTGCTTCAGCACTGGCAGGGGTGAAGTCCACTCACTTGAACCCAGTGTGCTCAGCCCCCCACAGGAAGGACCACTCAGGTGAGCAGGTATGGGAGCTGGGGTGAGTGCTTTTGGGTGCCAGTAGAAATGAACTCTGTATAAGCCCCATGGCAGCATCTAGAGGGGTCCCCCGCCCCTTAAGCCCCAGTCAGTGTTCTTTTAGCATTGCCATCTGCAGATGACTTAAGTATTAAGAGCTCAGTGGAGGGCCAATATGGCAGCCTTTTGCATGCGCACTTGTGGCTCCCAACTCTAGTCCAGCATCCCAGAAGCATGAGGTCACACGAATGAATTGAAAATGGTAAGTGTGGGGGATCTTATTGTCGATGAAACTGGCTCTCAGCGGGATGGGGGGTTGAAAGGAGGACATAGCAGGAAGGTAATCTTCCCCTGGAGTCCAGTCATCCTTGGCCGAACTCCTCTCTGACGCTACACCGTCAAGCTGTTCCTCCGAACTCAAGCTGCTTTTCTCTATGCTCAACATAGTCTACAATGTCCAGTTGCTCTCCTCTTCTCTCTCTGCTGGCAGAGCCTGGGGTTTTTATGTGCGCAGGATGCGGGGTGGGGTGGGATAGGCCATGGGTGGTTTTGGAAAAGGCAACATTCAAGCAGGAAAACAAGAATGTATGTTCTCATTTTGGGCCAAGGTTCCAGGCTTGAGGGTAGGGCCCTTGCCTGGGACACACCCTCCCTCTTCTTCCCAGAATTTCCCTGCCTCCTGTCCCTATGACTAGTGGCATCATCTCCTTTTTATTTGACACTATCAACTATTCCACTCAATCTAGACATCATCAACCAAGGTTCTGTAAGGACGTGTTGTAGGCTTGTGTAAGGAGTAGCAGAAGGGGAGCCATAATTTGGGGCAGCTGACTACTAAATAGAATCATCCAGACACCTCGAGTTGATTTGCATGGTCATAACTTTGCAACCTCCTTTGCTCTAGGGGGGAGCCAGGTGAATGCCCCCAGGCAAAGTGCTCTCCTCTCTGTCTTAGTGGTGCCATGAGCAAAGCTCTGCCCAGGTATCCTGGTGCCTTGATGATCAGAAATTGAAAACACCTGCAACGTGAACCAAGCCCCTCAGCCTTCTTTAGCCAGGGGCAGGGCTTCCTTCAGCAGTCCATTTCCCAGTGTTTTCCTCAAGGCTCCCTGGTCAATGGGTGATATGGCCAGTGCCTCATGTGGGTTTTCATATTTTGTCAGACAAAAGATGCTTCGGTGGTCCGCAAGCTGTTCTGCAAGTCTGGCTTTCTCTCCTGCATTCTCTTTTCCTTTCATTAGGTCACAGTGAAATGTTTCCGCAGTCCTCTTCAGCTTTTCACTAACAAAACACTTTGGCCTCGTTTCTATTAGCTTGTCCTTAGGACACCTCTGGGAGGCATCTCAGTGGTTCCTTATGTAACACACAAGTAACCTGCCTCACAACTCAAAGCTTGACTGTAGGCAGATGACTCTACTAAATGCTAACATGGAGCAAGAGAGAACCAAAAACTGAATTTTCTTTCTCTTCAAGGACTTTGAATCTACTTAAGGACACCAAGCATTTATCGATTTTAAAAAGAAAAAACTTTGTCTCATAAACAAGAAATAGCCTTCTCTTCTTCCAGAGCCCTTTGTCCATGAGGCCACAATAGCAATGTTTTCATTCTATTAGATGCTTTGGCCCTCTGTTTTTCTGTGAAGATGAGCCACGTGAGGGTAGAACCATCTTTTCAACTTCACATTCTCAGTGCTGTGAAACAAATAGAATCTCAAGACCCCAAACTCACTATGCCAAAAGGAAAGTTAAAGTTGGGAATGAAGGCACCAATCCTGCCTTCCTTTTGTTCTGGAGCAGATAGCTGTAATTTCACAGCCCCATGTCATAGCCTCATTTCCTCTACTCCTCTTTTCTCATGTCTATAATACTCTGTCTTAAATAAAATGTAGATTTACTGAGCATGAGACAAGGCATCATTGACTTTTCCCTCTACACCCTCTTCTCCCGTGTAAAATGTAGTTAACTAAGGCTTATCAGAGCCTCACTAGAATGTAACCACCTACTTCACTGCCTACCCTCCCCCCTCCTTTTTTCCCTCTTGCTTGCTCTTTCCTCTTAGATGCAGAAATTCCCAAAACCCTTTTGGAAAACTCACAGGTCATATATGTCCCTGCAACTGGCGTTTTTTCCCAGGCACGTCCTTGACCTTGGCAAAATAAACCTCTGTGGCTTGACACCTGCCTTGATCACTTTTTGGTTGGCGGTGCCCATCACGGTGCCTCTTACGTGGATATTCTATAAGTATTTGCTGGACGCTAAATTTGTTGAGAGGTAAAGTAGCTGAATCAACTTCCTTACATTGACTGCCCTTGGGCAGAAATAGTTTCACCCAGTTGCTTAATTGTTCAGAAATCAGTTCCACACTGTTGATAAGAAACAGAAACTTGGGATGCTCACGTCAGCCAACATTTCCCCGTTTGCCAAGAAGTGTCACTTGAACAAGGTCCAAGTAGCAGAATAGCAAGGACAGTACGATTCAGCAACCATCAGGTGGCATATATAATATTTGTGTGTGCGTGTGTATTTATAGACATATATACAGGTTTATATGGTCGTGTATATATATTTATTCACACATTTACACATGTATAATGTGATTTGAGGAAACACTGAGACAACCTCTAATAAAAATATATTTTCCTATTACATCCCCCTAGCCAAGGGATGAATGTGGCGGAAGGGGCTCATGAGGAAAAGAAGGGCTTATATAATGTGTTAGGAGCCAGGTGTTCAGAAGCAGGAATGTCAACCTAGGAAAGGGGAGCAGGGATGAAGGGATTCCTGGGTAGGTAGCAGCGATGAGGGCTGCTAGTGATCGTGTGTATTTAGAAGACCTGGGAAGAAGAGGGTCTGAGAGGCTTACCCATGGGCAGCTGACAGGATTGGGGCCTGCAGTCATTCACCACTTGCTGCAGCTGCGAGGTGAGAACCGCTGATCCCTGTTCAGGGAGGCCTCTGGCAGAAAGTGTGCAGAGTCACCAGATGCACGTGCTTGGGATTTGGAGCATCTCAATTCAAATTCTAGCTCTGTCATCAATCAACTTGGGAAAAAAATTATTTCACTTCTCTCAGGGCTTTTTCCTCATTTCTAAAAGGAAGCTGCTCTTCAAACTTGTAAGCTGTTGAGGAAATTAAATAACAGAAAACACTCAATATGGTGCCTGCCACGTAGAAAGAAAGCAATATATGGTAACTCTTATTAAAAGTTATTATTGGCTGGGCATGGTAGCACATGCCTGTAATCTTAGCACTTTGGGAAGGCAAGATGGGAGGATTGCTTAAAGTCGGGAGTTCAAGATCAGCCTGGGCAACATGGCAAGACCCCCATCTCTAAAAAAATTTTTTAAATAGCAAGGCATGATGGCTTATGCTTGTAATCCTAGCTACGCAGAAGGCCAAGGCAGAAAAATCACTTGAGCCCAGGAGGACGAGGCTGTAGTAAGCTGTGATCACACCACTGCACTCCAGCCTTGGCAACAGAGAGAAACTCTGACTCAAAAAACAAAAAATGCCAATATTGCAGGGAGAGGCAGGTCATCTGCAGATGGCTGCTTTCTCATGATAAACTGCTGGGATGGGGCTAGACTTTGACCAGACAAGAAATTTCAGGAGCCATTTTATCCTTATTAATATTCAAAGACTTCTGGGAAGAAAAACATTGTCAACATCATTAGACAGTTAGGCTTTGGTTAGAAATAACTTTCTGAGAGATGGTTTTCATTAAGAAAGGGAGAAGAGAAGTGAGAGAGGACATGGACAGTTGAATCGGGGGAGAGATCATGGGAGGAACTTCTGAGTTACGAGACATAGAAGGCTTGTCCAAGAAAAGCATACTGGAAAGAAACTCATTCTGCTTCCCCACTTTGCTGCTGAGTAGACAGGGGCCAGCCCTCCCTTGGTAGCTGAGTGTCACTTCCTCACCCCGGACTCCATTCTGCCCTGAGTGGAAGTGACCAAAATGTGCCATTTCCTGCCACAGGGCGTGCGGCATGAGTTCCTCATTGGGTGATTAAATCCTACCTCCTCTTTGTTTTTCTAATACCCAGATGCTATTCAGAATAGTTCAGTTCTCCCCAGTTCTCTTTTTCCATGTTGGAATTAGAACTGAACAGATGGATTTAAGCCAACTTGATTGTCAATTTGGGAGTCAAACCTTGTAAGTTTTTTAAGAGACTGTGGTGGAAAAAAAAAAACCAAAACAGAATACTCAAAAGATCATTATTCTCGGGATACTTCTGATTTATCTGGAGCCAAAAAGTTTAAGACATTTATAAAAGGCAGATTTCTGTGTAAAAACAATTTTATCATCCTCTTACCTGAAAATCAGATTGTGTTTAGAATGTGCAAATTGGAAGCAGATTGAGTAAGTGCTGCTGCTCACGGCTCGGGCCTTTTGAATTTGAGGGAAAAAAAGCCTAATTGTGAACCGATCGATGTGTCTGCTCTTAGGACGCTTATCAGTCATGAGCTATTATCTTATCCTATAGTAATAAACATGCCTTGCCTACTGGAGAGCGGTGTGGAGTTCCATGAACTTCTAAGAGGATATTCTCAAGGGCAACAGTTCCCAGCATATGTCCTAAGGGGAACTAGTTCCCTGGGATGATAATATAATATCTGTGCTAACCAAGCTTGGAAAATACCGGATTATAGAAAATAAACTCAATTGCATTTACTTGGGAATGTTCAGTCTTCAATATAAATATAATATACATATTTAATATCCATTCACTATAATTTTTCTAGAGTGAAGAGTCAACAGTTAGCATTTTACAAACTAATTTGACAATAGAGTCCTGTTCTTTGAGAATGGTTTTGAGAGACTCATGTTTCATGGACCACATGTTGAAAAATACTGTACAAAATTCATTACTGTGTAGTTAGCTATTTAAAAGAATAACAAATTTGCTGGCATTCTAGGTTCTTCAGCCTTTTACCACCTGGGAGACAAAAACTCATCACTATTTGTAGCAAAATTAATCACCACTTCTTGGAGCTAATTGAACATTAAACCGTTATAATTCTTACATGGAAGATACATGAAATGCACATATAAAATATCCCTCATTTCGTTCTGGGGATGGGGTGAGTAGAACCTGGCAGTTATCAACTGACAATGATCGTTCTTTGTAGAAAATTCTAGCCTGCAGAGACATATGGTAGACAACTTGAAATCAGCCAAGATAATAATTTCCTTTATATTGATTAACATTCACTTCCATCCAAAGAGTGATGTGCAGGGGAGTATATATTCCTGCCTGAAGAGAGAAGTGCAGAGTTCTGTGAGCTTTCATGCTGATAGTCGGAAGGGTGATACTGCCTGAATCTTTAAAGATTCTCAGATCACCGTTATACGTTGGGAAACAATGAGTGTGCACGTGCGCGCGCACACACACTCCAGGTTGTGAAAGATAAGGAAAACCTAAATATGCTTGCCATTAGAGTAGCAAGAGCTGGGATAAAACTCAGTACTTCCGACTCTCATTCCAAATGAAAATAGAGTTTTTTCACTTGCTAGCCATATTACAAAACATCAGAAACTTGTTAAAAGTGAGAAAATCCAAATGTATTTCCCAATTTCCTGCTCGGAGATTCCTCTGCTCGATCTCAACGGTCATTTTCCAAGGCAAGCCTTCAGAACCCAGGCAGAGTAAAGGCTGCTAGAAAGAAAAAAAGCGAATAAAAGTCTTCCCTCAAAGAGACTCAAATCTAGAGTCAGTTTTATGGAGCCAATTATACTGTTTACACAGGGACAGACTGTGTAATAGAAACATAAACTGCTGAGATGGAGAAGGAAGAAATTTGGTCATGCATAGAAGCTGAATTTGTCATTGAAAGATGGTTGGAATTTTAAGATATGAAAGAAGCGAACGTTGACTTACCAGTAGCAGAAAATGAAGCGTGTTGGCATTTAGTAACAGGTCATTACTGGTGACCAGCAAAACCAGCCTGAGAGGCAAAGAGGACTCTGGTGTCAATTCCAAGACATCTACATGGAAGTAAGAGCTACTGAGAGAGATAACAAACTTACAATAATGAAACGGAATCACATTCACAAACTGGTCAGGAAAAACGAAGCCTAGGAGACAAGTATGTAGGGAGGAAGTTGCGTAGATAAGGAGAGAGGCCAGCTGGACCCGGTTCTGATGCATAATTTGGGGTTTCTGGTTTGGTCTTGATTTTCAAAAACTGGCTGGATTTCTTCGTCTCTCTGTAAGGCAGCTTAAAAACATCACTGGGGAAGTGACAGAGCCGAGGAATAATGAGCAAAGGCACAGAGGTGAGAAAGTGCCGAAGGCCTGGAAGCAGCTGATGTGTTGAGGAATCAATGAGTAACATGCAATTCCCCTCGGTATCCATGCGGATTGGACCTCCGATCCCCTGAGGATATTAGAATCCACAGGCACTCAAGTCCCTTACATAAAACGATGCAGTATTTGCATATAACCTACACATATCCTCCTATATACTTTAAATAATCTCTAGATTAGTTACATTACCCAATACAATGTAAATGCTATGTAAATAGTTATTACACTCTGCTGTTTAGGGAATGACGACAAGAAAAATGCCCAGGAGTCTGTGTATGCTCAGCACAGACACAACCGTACTTTTCTATTTCCAATTTTTTTTTTTTTTTGCCTTTCTTTTTTTTGTAGACACAGGATCTCACTATGTCACCAGGGCTGGTCTTGAACTCTGGGCCTCAAGTGATCCTCCTGCCTCAGCCTCCCAAAGTGCTGGGATTACAGGAGGGAGTACCACACCCAGCCTACCAAATATTTTTCATCTGAGGTTGGTTGAATCCATGGATGAAGAACCTGCAGATACACAGCTGAGCTCTAACTGAAGTGGGCTCTGCCCTTTTTTGCTCTAGAGAAAACAGAACCAAGCAGAACCAAACAAAACTGGATGTTCATCTAAGAGAAAAGAGTGAAAGTGAAGACCAGAACCCCAACTCTGCTAGGAGAATGACCATTTCGGAGGTCAGATCTCTCCACCTGTGAGCCAATGCTCTCTTCCAAATGAGCCTTGGCCTGAAGAAGCTGTGCAGTGAATGACCTTCACACATTAATTATGAGTCTTTCTGGAAAAGCGAATGCTATTTTTAACCATAAAAAAGGCTGGTCCTGAGGTTTGAAATTAAGACACCTTCATTGTATGTGAAGGGCTTTGAAGTACCACCGCAAGATGCTCTTGATCTTTTCTGTTCAAATAGGAAATATACTATGAATTCACCCTGAAATCATAAGCTCCTATTGGTGTTTAGTCTGGAAAGAGGGCAGGGAAGAATTCAAAGAATGAATTATAATGAAGGAATGTTAGGCATATGATACCTGGGTCGGGGAGGTCTTACAGGGCTGAGCAACTTTACTATGATGGCTCACATGTGTATTCCCAGCTTTTTGTGAGCTCAAGGTGGGAGGACCGCTTGAGGCCAGGATTTTAATAGCCTGGGCAACATAGTGAAGCCCTGTCTCAACACCAACAAAACAATTTAGCTAGGAGTGATGTCCTCAGGAGTCTACGGCATGAGGGTCACTTGAGCCCAGGAGTTCAAGTGCCAAACAGTGGTGCTATGACTGTGCCACTGCCTGGGCAGTAGGGTGACATTTTGTTTAAAAAAAAAAAATGGCCCATGAGCACTGTCAGCTTTAGAACAGGTGCTACTCCCCTAGAGCACTCAGGGTGTTGGTGCCATTTGCACAGGGCTTGGGCATGGGCTCAGAGGAAGGGTAAGTCGGTGGTAGTCAGAGTTGAGCCAATGCTGCCTTTGAGCCATGGCTGCTGCTGCTGAGCTGAGTCACAGCCCTGGAAGTGGTGTGGGGCTGATGTGTACTGTCGTCAGAACCAGCTTCTCACCAGCACTGCATTCTCAGTCAGCCCTGACTCTGGGACAGGTGGTCCCCAGGGAAGCCTGGATCATCAGAAACGCAGTTCTCTCTTTGTTCTGAATTAGTTCAGATGCCTTTTACTGAGTGTGTGTTTCAGGGATGATGGAATATCACCAGCAAGCCCAGATTCTGATGACGCCCATCAGGACGGGTATGGATAGGCTCCAGCACGATTCCTAAGGAAGGAAGTCAGGACTAGCAGAGAACATGGGCCCCGGGAGTCGGCACTCAACTTGTCGGCCAAGAGAAGTGTTCTGTGTCTCTGGGGTCACCTTTTCCTGAAGGTTTGTGTACTATTTAGAAATGTGTTTTAGTCATGTCCCAACCAAGAGATATTATCATCAAAAAGCCTTGCAGTCTGGCCGTCTGGACACTTGGTTTCTTGGGGTTTGTTAATAAAGGAAGGACAGAAAAGTCAGCATGTGGCTGGGACATCTGGCTGCCACCATAGACTCTGAAAAAAGACAGTCAATGATGACTAGTTGTCCCCTGCAACTAGAGTTCCATCTCTGCCAAGGAAAAGCTTTCTCTTCTTCAAAGTCTCATGTCCAAAGCTGTTTCCCAAGTGAGTTGAGTTCTTCTTTACGAAAGCCCACCAGGTATTCATCAGAATAGTGTCCAGCGTTAGGAATCCGGGCTCTTACATTCCCACTGGAGTGTTTCAGTGGTGCACTGATGACCTCATGTAGAGGCCTGATGAGAAGCTCTTGCACTCAAATCCACCTGTTGATTCCAGTTCATGGAGCTGACCGAGGTCTTATGAGTACTTTGCCACCAGCACACCAGGGAGCTCTCCCTCGGAGGGAGCCCTGGAAATCCTAAAAAGGGCCTACTTGGCAGGGGTGTATTCAGTTCCTTCATTCACTCACTTAACATATATTTAGCCAGCACCTACTCTGTGTCAGGCACTGTTCTGGGTGGTAGGAACCCCAAAATAAGTAGATCCTAGTCTGTACAAACTCTTGAAAGGAAGAAATCCATTTATAATGGGAAAGGTATTTGATCATCTGAAACAGGGCTGGATTTGGAATATAGGAAAGTGTGGAATTCATTCACTTTGTTACCAGGATAAAGGATATGTTTTGCACCCCAGTATTTTCTTTTTTCAGAATGAGAGGAGTGGACAAGATGGCACTCTTCAGGGAGATGGTTGTCAAGGCTGGGCTTTGCCTCTAGGAACTCCCTCAAGATAAGCTGCCATCCCCCAGAGCGACACTGACCATGGGCCTGGAGCTGCCTGTCATCTCAGGTGCCCACCCTTTCTATGCAGGATGAAGGAGAAAGACTGGATTCCCAGCAGGCCTGAGACACATGAAGGGTCAGCTACCTAGAAAATGAAACAAGACGGCCAATATTAATGGAGCGCCTTCTATGGAGCAGAGCCCTTCACCTACTCTTTCGGGGTGTTACTTCCTTCGTCTTTAGGCTCAGAGAGGCTAAGCAACCTGATAGAAAAGGGCAGAGCCAGGAGTCAAATTCAGGCCTGTGAGGCTCCAAAGCTCAGGATTACCTCAAATACCATCAATGAATAAATGAATGAATGAGTTATAGAAGACTGCTTTTTTTTTTTTTTTTTTTTTTGAGACAGGCTTGCTCTGTTGTCAGGCTAGAGTGCAGTGGTGGAATCTCGGCTCACTGCAACCTCCACCTCCTGGGTTCAAGCAATTCTCCTGCCTCAGCCTCCCAAGTAGCTGAGACTCCA